>NW_009216917.1:0-23167 GCF_000690835.1 Fulmarus glacialis | reverse complement strand
CCGCCGGGTGCTAGCGATCCTCCTAGCCTTTGGCTGGCAAAAGGCGTTCGTTCCCGGCTGAGTGGAAGAGGGGCCTGGCCGAAGGCTGCTGCCGGGTTTCCAGGGCCCTTGCAGGTTTAGCGAAACTTTCTGGTCGTGGGTGTTTCTTTCCACCGGTTGGCAAAAAGAAGTGATACGCACGGCTTAAAAGGCAAATCTGGAAAACAGACTAACACTGGTTAACACTAACACTCCAGGGAAAACTAGTGATGGTGGAATTCAATTTTTTTTTTTTTTTTGGCATTTATGTAAGTATTTTTTAGTATTTTATGTATTTTTTATGCACATGATTATGAGTAGCACAGACACTCTAATTACCTTCCATGAAAATGGCACAAAAATGAAATTATCCCTCTTATTTGTTAATGCGTAGCAATGAGCTTTGCTGGTAGTAACACAGTCACATATTATTTCTTGCACAAGTGGGCATTATCTGTCAATTCAAATGTGTACTGTACTTATTCAGCTTTAAATTGAGTTTTTAAGCCATGTGTCTTTACTTACCAGAAAGAATCCTTAAAATAGCCAATTACATTCAACCTTAAAAATTTCATCAAAGGAGGACAACATTTGTGTTTGTTTCTGAAAGGTGAAAATTGGTTCACAGTTAAAACTGGTTACTTGTATTTTCAGGTGATTGAGATTTATATTACCTTTGTACCACATAAACTGGCTTAAAAGGCAGAATGTTTGTCTTTCTGCTTTTCTTTCCTGTCTGTGCACATATATCTATTTATAACATCCAATCCTCTCACTCAATTCTTTCCTTCAGCTCCAGGAAAATGATTGAAACTGCCTGTACAATGAGGGTTTTGTTGTTTCAGTTTGGGTTGGGTTTTTTTTTTTTGGGTGGAGGCATTGTTGTTAAAGTTGTAATGGGATACCCAGAAAGATATAGGAGAAATCCTAGGCTGAAGATAAACATGGTAGCTCTTCCTTAAGTGAGTCTGTCATTGAACAGCAGGCTGACTGCCATCAAGAAGGAGCACTTCTGCCACTGTAGATGTATTTGGGGAAAGGGGGGAGTTATGGAATGGGTTTCTCGATGAGGAGTTTGTGAACGTATTACCTGAGAAAAATGTCTGGAGCAGAGCTGTGCATACATATTGTTCTTTTTCTGGTGGGAAGACAACAAGAAAGAGAAAAAATAAATTTTACCAGAAAAGTACATTTTTCTGCATTGTATTGAAAACTGAAATTTCTTTCCATTTGGCATGAAATATTTGCTTTTCTGAGAGAAAGGAAGAAAAGCAGTTGAGAAAGAAGGAGATGGATATTACTGCCTTTGCTCAACACCTAGATTACTTCATCATTTAGCCAGGATATGAGAAACACAGATTCAGTTTCTTTCCTTTGCTTGAGAATATTTGTGAATTTACTAGAAATAAACAAGTCACCTACCCACCGGCTTTGGTACTTTTTCCCAATCGGTGCATGCTCTGAATATCTATGAGTAGTGGAACAGTCCTGATGGGCTGAGTGTGTGATTTAAGTCTCAATGAGAAATGGGTTTGACAGAGTTAATTAAGACATCCAGCCACTGCATTGGATCTTCAACTAACCTTTTAGGTGAAATTGCAAGGTTTATGGCCTCCGTTATTACAATTTAGATAATCCTTAGGTAGGGACATAAAATCTAAGAAGATTTAGATTGATCTGTGGGCCTGTTTTGTGAGGATTTTCTATGTGGATGCTAGTAGTATCAAAAGAAAACATGCCTGCAGCCTTTCTTTTCACAACTTTCATACAACCTTTCTTTTTGTAATAACCCATGAAACCATGCCACAATAAATGACAATTTTTTTTTTATCTGTCTTTGGAGGAATGCAATCCCAAGGCACCTTCCCTGAATTCCTTGGGAATAAAAGATACTGTGTTTGACATAGTTCTGTAGATCATAGGACCAATACTACTACTTTATGCTTTTTTTTCTTCCTTTTCTTTCTTCTCTTTTGGAGGTTCCTGTTTTGCTGCAGGATTCAAATTAACATAGTGACTTTTGAGGAAAGTTACTGTTCTAATTTCACTTCATACTTTTCCAGATTGTCTCCCTCATTGCCCTTTTCTGGGTCCTTCATGGGAGAAATTGTTTTAAAAAGATAATGCATCAATTTAGGCAGAAGCAAGATAAATTCTCCTACAGTTTCAGGAAAATGTCTCCTGTATTTTTCTTTCAAATAATCATCAATATGAATTAAGCTCTGGTGTGCAAGTACTAACCAGTCATTTCCTGGATATTTTATTTATTTGTATTTTTTACTTTATCTTCTTTTTTAGCCGTTAGTTATGGTTAAGATAAGCATTGAAGAGCACAGCGTGTGTTTCTAATGTCCCTATCATATTTTTTTACACTAACAGAGGATATAAGGTAGCATTTAGGTTAGGCTTTTATCCCAAACGAAAATGTCCTTCTTGTTCTATATATTTTATGAAAAAATGAATTCATTCTTTCTTGGGTTTTACATTGTAATGCTAGCATCTTCCATTACCTCATCAGCCCACTCATTTCTTGAAACAAATTCTTAGGTTTTGATAAGTCTGTCACAGTGAAACATAAGGAAAAAACTCCTACTTTTTTGGACTGGCTACACATTAAAGATTCAAGTAATTGGTTGGCAGTGGTAAGATAACACTTGAGGCATAAGTGTTCATTTGGATAGCAGATGAATGACTGACTTTCTGTAATAAAAGAAAGCAGCCTCATGTTTAATTCACCTGTGGCATTCTAAACTTGTATGTCATTTGCTCCCTTAAAACCCATGGGTACTCTGACGTCTTAGTGTACCTGTTAAATACAAAATATCTGAGAAGGCTTTTTTTTTTTTTTTAACAAAAAAAAAAAAGTGGCAGTACTCAGGAACATCAGAAAGGGAGATTCAGTCAGTCTGTGCACATGGCTTGGCCTTGGTTGTTTTAGGGTTTTTTTTTTTGTAAGGTTGGATGTCCCAAAACTGCCAGGAATCAGTTTGAGTTACTTGGACTCATTTTTTTGTGTTCTTTCATGAATCCTTTAGAGTTTAGTGAACATCTGTGATAGTATTTTTTTTTTTTTTACATAAAGAAGAACAGAATTATCTGTTGATCAATCAGTATTCTCCCCCAGAAGAGTACATATTGTAGTGTTCTCTTATAGAAGAGTTAGGTATTAATGGAGCTATTTTCTGCTGATTTTACTACCTAACATTAATTAAACTTTCCAACTGATTTAAATAAGGACTTACTTTAGTCAATGCAAGTATTACTAATCCAAATAGTAACATTACGATAAAGTATTGCTATAGAAGTATCATTGTTATTCCAAGTGGAAATATAACATGGCTTGTGTCCCAAAATGCAGATATAAACCATTAAAACAGCATTCCCCCCCCAGCAACATCTGAATGGTAGTTTGCTGGAAAACCGAGTGTGAAAGATGTTTATTTCTTAAGCGTACACTATAACCTGATAAATACCATGGTTCAGAGCTTCACACACTGCAATAAAGTTGAAACATTCACCAACTGCTTTAAGCAAATGAAGATTGCAATTCATTTAGTGATAAAATTCTTTTCAGATCAGCCCTGGAAACTTTTGTGTGAAGCAAATCCATGTGTTAAGATGTGTAGCTTCTCTGTTGCCACGCAATTCATTGTGCCGCTCAGCAGATAGGTGAATTCTGTAATATAATACAAATTTATATTTGTAACTATTCATGAGTTTTTAAAATAGTAATTTTTTTTTTTTTATGTTTGTAGAATATTGAAGGGCTATTTCTTTTTTTATAGTATTGACATCCTAGCTGAGCATGGTAGGAAGCATACAGAGCTTATCTATCATCTCATGCTTGAAAAGTCTGAGTTTCATTTAAATGATTCACTGTTCTAACTTGCACGTATAATTACTGTAAGGCCATAATAACGGGTCAGAAAAAGCAATTTCTTTTTGCATCAGATGATAGTATTACCTAATAAAGAGAGAATTCCCAGCAACGATAGGTGTAGATACATTGTTAAGATTACAGAACATGATTCTCTTGGTTCCTCCTCCCATCTTTAAAAATGATTGATGCTTTATATTTTGTAAGCGTTGCTCTGGTGCCAGGGTATAGGAAATTCTAAAAGAAACCAGTTTTATACATTAGCGTTCCTGAATAGTTTATGCGTTAAAAATTATAACGGTAAAGTGAAATGAGATGAACTGAGTAGAGTTGACAGCACCTTTCTGAGTGATGAAATTGCTATTGATTTATGACAAATGCCAGTAAAAGCAGGCAGGGACTGTTTTGTTGCTGTCAGATGAGAACTGAAAGTAGGCAGGTTTTGTTATCAATCATTTGTTGTCGGTGTAAGACAGTGGCAGGCTGTTAAAATTGATTTGATAGCTCCGTCTGACTTGAGCTCTAGTGGCCACCGCAGATCGTGGCAATGCAGCAGTGCAGAGAATTGACATGAAAAGGAAGTGACATGACTCCTCAGAAGCAAAGTTGTATGATTTAAAGGGATATGTTTGTCAAAACATTTTATAAATCAGAATTTTCAGACAGAGATGCAATTTATTGATAGCATACAGTTTTGAGGTTAGTCTGGAAATGGGTTTATCATATATTGTGGCGTTAATTTAATAGATGTTTTATGACCTAAAAGGATTTGCATGGGTAAAGAGACTTTTTTTTCTCATTTCTATGCCTTGAACAGCAACTTACATGGTTTCATTCAGTTTAGTCTTTTGATGAAGCTTTTCCCCTGATACAGTATCTATCCCAGTTATGCCTACTGTGACTGTAGAGTATCACTATAACACTTTGATCCTTTGTAATAGGCTGGGGTTTGTGTTTTTTAAAAAAAAAAAAAAAAAAAAAAGATAGCTATTGGAGACCTAATAGGACTATTGGATAAGGCTTTTAGGACTTAATTCTGAGGTAACCCCAAATTATTCTGTAGTGTAATGTCCAGAAAACCTTACTTGTTTCTCTGTGAATTTTTGATTCCTGAACAATTTTGAAGTTTGAGGTTCCAGATGCGTTAATTAGTAAAGACAGGTTGTCTTCTTCACCGTTGCCTACAAGGGTAAGGATTATAGAATTAGAAAACATAATGCAGAGAATTATCTTAATAAATATTCAAAACATATTTTAGTATAGTTGCATGGAAGGCACGGATACATTCTCTCTCTTCCTCATTTATAAGTATGAAGTATACCAATTAGATACAGACTTTATTCCCAAACAGAACTATGTTTCAATAATTATTTTATATATGTGAGAACCTGAGAGATGAGAAAGCATCATATACTTTCTATAAACTGGGGATTCATGAGCTAGGAAGGACTCGGACAGGTAAGTAGGTGGAAAGATCGGACTTATTTTTTTTAATTCCATTGCAGTGTATCTGTAAGAAAAGTCAGCAATTCTCTGACTGGAGCAAGGAAAGTATTTTTACAATTAAAAAAAGTGAAATATTGATGCCATTCACCAGTGTTCAAAAATAATTAGTTCAACTAGAGTAAATGTAGAGCAGGGCTGCTAGGATAATACAGAAAAATAGAGACTATGTGAAATAGAGACTATGTAAAATGATTGAAACAGCCTGGTTTGTTTAGTCTAACAGAACAAAGGCAAGAAGAAAGTGTATGTATACATATATATATATGTGTGTGTATATATATACATATATGTATAAAATACACACACATATATACAATATAATTATGTACAATTATAATATATACAATATATATGTTTGGGAGGGTAAATGTGGGAGAAGAAATGTTGACATAACAGACAGCATAAACACAAGAGCAAGGGGAGATTAGTAACAAGTGAAGTTTTGAAAATAGCATTCTAGTTGGATGGCTGGTTGGTCAAATGTTTTAAAATTTCATCTATTAATCAAGAAGTGAAAGTATATTAGCATCATAGTTGAATATAATAGGGAACTGGAATCTCTTAAGACTTATATCCTATATTTTTAACTGTGATTTTTCCACACTCATTTGTAATCTTTCCCAGTCTATGCCTGTATGCTTACAAGGCTCATCTTCTTTTTTAGATAAAATACTCTCTCAAAAAGAGATGGTCATTTGTTGAGTTTGTATTACAGAAAAAAACATCGTTTGTAAGTTTTTTGCACTACAAACATCAAATATAACTAGATGCTTTAAAAATATATATATAGCTTCCTTAAATTCTTTAAATGTTATTAACATTTCTGTGTTTAAAAAAAAAAAAAAAAGATCATTTTGTTTTATGCTGATGGATATTCATTTCAGAGTAACATTATAGATAGGATGAAGAAAGAAAAGACAACTGATGGAGGTAAAGAGGGATCATATTTCATACTGCTTCTAAAAAAATCCAGTTTAAAGAGGGTATTAGGTGGATAAGTGGAAATCTGCTTCAATCTGCAATCATGGGTGTTTGGATAAAGCACTTGAAGCCAAGATTTAAAGAAGACACAAAAGAGTATTGAAATCTGCAAGGAACCTGGAGAGAGCAAGAAAATTGAAACAGCTAGGATTAAAGACATAGATAAAGGCAATATTATGGTATAAACTTGAAGAACTTGAGTTTCTACAACTGAAAAAACTCGTAGTGAGATCACGGTTCCAGCTCCTAAATATGTTACTCTAGGAAGACAAACCCAAAAAACCCTGTGAGAAGAAAGAGTTTCTGAAGAATTGGGATCTAAATTATTTGAACTTCATACAGTCTGTTTACCATCTTACACGTTACCTAGTCACAACCACAGAAAGGCATCAGAGCACAGGTATAATACGCTACTTCAGATTACTGAGTAACTGCCATAAATCTAGAAATACTGACTGAAACCCTGCACAACTCACTCATAGAAAATGATGCATTTGGTTTCTGTACTTTTATGCCATGTTTATATTAAAGAGTAATGCTGTAAATCCAGTCAATTTAAGCTGTAAAAAAAGGTCTGTCCCACAAGAAACAGGTCTGGAACTTGCAGAAGACAATCTGGGTTAATTAGCTGCAACCTTTAAGACACCATTCCAATATGCTGAAGTTCATGGGTTTTGACATAGGTGGAGTACTGAAATACCAAAACTGCTTGTGTCAAAGGTGATTGTGCTTAATGATGTATCTAAACTAGTGCTGCTTCTGTGTCCTTGTCTCGCTATTTTATCTGCTACACTTCATCATTAATGCTGATCTTTATGCTTGTTTCCACAAGCAGTGTATTTTTTATATCTTGTGATTTGTTTAATACACTAAGTTCCCCAGTTGAGTAGAATGCTTGCTCATTATGGAGCTGACACTGCACTGAGGATTCTTACTGAGACTTAGAGCTAAAACTGGCTGCTCTGTACTCATGGTATGCTCATTATGCTATCAGTTTCTAACCCTTACCTCCCTCCTTCCCCCAGAAAAAATTCTGAAAAATCACTTCAGTTTCTAACCTGGTATTTCTCTCCACCACTAATCCACAATTTTTGTTTTCTGCTTGCTGTTTTAGACTCCTATGTCCTCTTAACAAAATTTGAAGCAAGTCACTAGAATGCAACATTGATACTCCAGCCTCTGACCTTAAGGGTACAAATTCTAGAAATTCCTCATTTTTCCTTAGATATTGTGAGCCCTCTCTTCTTTGGTTACAACTATTTAACATGAGCCATATAGCATAGTAATAATTTCCAAAACCAGTATTTATACTAAATAGATATGAAACCATTAAAAGGTAAAATCTAAATTTACATATCCTGTAAGCTAAATAAGGTATGGCATTTGAGCTTAGTTACAGATAGATAAAATGAATAGCTTGTTTTCATTAATGTAATTTCACTACTTTGGCAACTTGTTATGAAGCTAATACGTAGTTACCGATTTTTCTTAGTGTACTTATTCAGAGACTCTCGTCTGGTCACCTGCATCAGACCATTAACATTTCAGAGAGCATTTCATTAACATTTACATAGTATCTCATCAGACTGTTCTTTGACTTGATATAGCTTGAAACCAAATCACCTCTGAGATTTCCCAAGGTGCTTCTTGCCTCTGAAGCTGGCATGTCAAAAGCCCTAGGAACTTGCATGTTTTCTGATTAGAATATAATGATGGGACTGAGATTCAGGCAGAGGTCTGAAGAAAGTGCATCAAAAGACACCAAAGTCTCCCTGTTTATCTTCCCATTATATAAGAATATAAAAAAAGAATAAAATAATTATGTATATAGTGAAAAATCAAAAGTGGTGGGTGAGGTGGATGACAGTAAAAACTTCAGAACCCATTTGCATCCTGCCCTCAGTGTCCTCTGAAAAAGTGAATATCTCCTTCATCCCTTTCCATCCTGCATTAAGAAACTTGGCTAAAGCTGAGCATGATTATTTCCTCAAGCAAGAAGCAAATTGCCCCATCTCCAGAAGGTTCAAATTCACCTGCTCTCTAATGGTCAGGAGATGGTAAACAGGTAACCTTCCTCCCTGCTGGTATGGTCTTTTCACAAAATGGACATTACTGCACCCATGCAGCAAACTGAACAAACAAACTTTATAGCTATTTTCTATATAATGCTGTTACCAGTAAATTAAGATAAATTGAATCACTTTAAGGTGTTTAAAAGTTATCTAATGCCTTGGTGGGGAGGGGACCAAAGAGCTTTCAGTGTTTGCCTCACATTGTCCACAAATCTTTACGTTAAGTTTTATTTCTTTCTTTTAAAAGATTTTTATTTTTAGCTGCTGCTTCATTTTTTAATTTTACTCCCCCGTCTCCTACCTTGAAGGGTAAGGCCACACTATATTGCAGTAGATTATATATTCACAGCTTAATTCTTTGTGTTAGGAGTTTTCAGGGGACACATTTTAGCTTGAAATTTTAATTGTATGCATTTGTACCTAATCTATGTACTCCATTTCTACTTTCTGTGGCTATATTATTATATTATTTATGGTTTTCTGTCCATTATTGCTTTGCGAAAGACCAATGCAAAAGAGGAAATCGGTAAGCTAAGCAAGGTAAATAATGCAGAATGTTCCCTTATAGAAGGGAAATTATTTCCTTTATTTTATTTCTTTGAATTGCAGTTGGGCAAATGTGATTTCTGAGTTGGCTGTGTCCTTTTTGTAAAGGACTTGAAAACATTTAACCAGATACTGATGCCTAACTAAATCCTACCGAGGTACTGAACAATCTCTATCATTCTTTATCTTCCTAAAACCTTCTGATTTTCCCTTTCACCTATTTTTTCTGTTTTCTGGAAGAGAGAGGAAAATATAAACAATGCCTCTCCATTCTTAGAATGTTATTTAAGATTCTGTGTTCTGAAACTTTGCAAACCTGGAAATTGCAACATGGTGATCCCCTATCACGGTAGTTTTATATTAAGACATTTTACTGGGACAGCCAATGGACTTCGACTCATCCATTCATCATTTGTATGCATGCACATGTATGTGTGTATGCTTATAATGTGGTAAGACCTGTAGGACTTCAAAATATACATTATTGCATTATAAATATGTATATATCTCAAAATCTGCCCTAGCCATGCCAAATTTTCTGTAGTTTGAGATGTCTCTGAATACTTCAAGTATGTGACTATAATATTCATTATCTGCTTTCACATCAGTTTCAATATGTTAATGCATGTTGTCTCTGTGTGAAGATATATTCCAAATGAAAACAACTAGTTTTAGAAAAGTATTGTAAGTTGTGGTACCTACTACTGCTATGAGATTAATGTATATAATGTGTATTTGTGTGTTGCTAGAAAAGGATCTGAATGTACTGTATGGATAGTAAAAAGGAGAGAAGGTCTGTTCCTTAGTAGGCTGGTACTTAGGCACCTGATCTATGGATAATTTAAAATTAAGAGTCTTGTCCCAATTCAGGGAGAAAAGCTAAGGGAAAACCTACCAGAAAGGGACAATAATTATTCCCAATCATCCTGTTGGGAATTCTGGGCAGTTAAGAAAATAATCTGTCATTTTAGTTTGAGACTGGTAATTCTAATCTAGGATGGGTAAGCCTAAACTATGGATCGGTCATAGAGGTTTAAGGAATAACTATTTGGGAAACTAAACGTTAAAGTATTATAGTTGGGAATGGAAGTGAGTGTGTGGCCTGATTTGTAGATCTAAATGCCTGGGTGTTTAACTACCATTCTAATATTAAAGCCTTTACTTCTACCAAATGTTATGTGAATATTTTCTTATTGCATAGCTCACCAGCTCATTCACTGAGTTACTTCTTCATAATTTCCATATTCATTACTACAGAACTTTACATTTTAGAAATCTAATGAAACAGGTTGTTAAATACAGTACGTAGAAGGAAATTCAGTAGCCAGGAGGAAAACTGCAGGGAAAAAAGGGAGAAGAGTTATCATCTGATAGAGCCTGACTAGCACAATAGTACATTTTATTCTTCATTTTGCATGTAAATACATTTTAAGCTTGTTCTGATAAAAATTCTTGCATAGTTTTAATTTGTTCCCTTGGTTTTAAGCTCATTCAGACTTCTAATGTGACTATAGTAATCATTTCCAAATGAAATTAATATATTATTTTGTTCATGGGTAGCTCAAGTTGATTTGGATTATTTATAAAGTCTTAGAATACCACTGTGTATGTCTGTTCTACAATTAAAAAAAAAAAACACACAAAAAAACCCCGATTTGACTCTATAGGAAGAAATAGACAAATACAAATGCTTCAATGTAGACTGTATTGACTATAAGGCTTAAGGAAAGTTTGATCATGCTTTCACTAGGACACTGCAGTATAACTCTGTTCTTATGCCCTTGTTTTATATCTGTCCAACTTCCCAGAAAAAATGAGTTTTAAGTAAGAGTTATTTGACTATTTTAGATATTTAAGCAATTAAATTTAGTATTGTCTCTTAGCTCTATTTATTCTCACTGTGGAATTTCTGTTAATGAATGCCAGACGGAAGTTTACTTTAAAATGCTGGTTCACAAACATAATTTAACTAGTAGCATATTGTAATCTTCTCACTGATGCTTTAACAAGAATTAAAATTTCATGTTCTGTGTGACAGATGAGCCACAGGTTTTTTTCAACAAATCCATATATACCTTTACAGTGATCTTGCTGTACTACTGTATTTTCCTTGATTTTGAGTAAAACAAAATGCGGTTATATTACTTAGAAGAAATAATAAATTCACTTTTTCTCATAGTGGATAGCTCTTCTTCCTTTCACTATACTTAAGAATCATAAAACTTACAGATAGTTAAGAGTTTATTTAATCTATTTCCTTTTCACACAGTGAGTTCAAGAATACAGATACCATTCTTGATGGAGCTTTCTAAGAAAAAATTAGACAAACACATCCACATTGGACAAAAAGAAGAGCGTATTTGTTCTCTTTTTTGCCTATTTGTTCTCTTTTTTTGCTTCTTTGTATATATTTGAAAAAATATTGCTGAATGGACTATCTCACTGTAGAAGAAGAGAGACAGCATTGATCTTGGGAATAAGAAAGAGGCTTAGGTGGCCTTTTGAAGTACTTTATTGTCCTGTGTTTTCCTTGGTATTTTGTTGTCTGTAGACTAGACAGCACAATACTTTTTTTTTTCTGTCCTTGTAGATTAAAATTTTCAGATGTTCATGATTTTTTAGTCTCTTGATATCTAAAAGGAAAAAGTCAACCTCTTTCTGTAGTTCAGTGTCTAAAACTGGATGAAGAGCTGAAGTTGATGAACGGGAGAACTAAAGCATGATTTCACATATCTTTAAAAATGATGCTCCTAGAAACAGCCTGACATTTTGACTTGTGTTGAGCGATTCTCTGACACTTCTCTCCTTTGTTATTATTAGAGTCAGACTTTTGCATTCTTCCAGTTTTCTTAAATCAAATTTCATCTGAAAAAGTTATCAAGTGTAGCTGCAATTTGCTTTGAGGCTACTTTAACTAATGCCCTGGGTCTGATTTTATCTGACTCAGGTTTTTGAGGCGTTTTCTTAGAAAATACCAGAGCTAGCTGTGCATAGTGCTCTGTCACTGGTATTAATTATGTTCAAAATATAATTCTAGTAAACACTAAAGTAAAAGAAGTCATTAAACATTTTGGCTTTGGTGGCCTTATCCACTCAAAGCTTTCCTTCCTTTTTGAGTGATGAACTAAGTCTTTATTTGGTCTCCTACTCCTTATCAGTATACTTACAGAGTGATTTTTTTTTTTTTCTTCTTTCTTTTCTAGTTGTATCTCATTCTGTGCACTGATGTTATTATTTTGTCCTTACACAATTGCATTATTCTTTGTACATTCATCCTTACTAATTCTATTCAATTACCATGGTTTGTGCTTTTCCTTTCTGAATTTCAAGTCATAGAAGGCTTTGTGAATTGATCAAGTTGATTTCTTACTACCTTTTCTGTACTTTCTCTGCATTGAGATAATGGGATTTCATTACTTTTATATTGCATTCTTAAAAATGTGCCAATATTTTTTAGCCCCTTTTTTCCTAGTATTTCTTGATATGGGCACTTTCTTCTACGCAAAAAATAATGTGGACTGTGTTTACAATGAAGCTAATAAAACCTGTATTTATTTCTCCTTTTCTAAAGCATTTTTTTGAGAATATAAAATATTTCTAACATTAATCTAAATTAAAATATTGGTGTTCCAACCTATTTTTATTAATAAGTAACACTAAGTCATAATTTCCCTCTTAAAGATTGAGTAAAATGCTATACCCAATGACGTGAAAATGTTCTTTTTTAAAGAAAAATATACTCTTCTGGAGAAAACCAGTTTTTATTTTATACCTTAATTACATCTAAGAAAAGAGAATATATAGGTTGTCTGACACCAGTTCAGATTTCTGGAGTATTTCAAAATCCATTTTCTGGTAGGATTTCTGGTTGATAAAATTTCTGATCTCTCACATTAAGCGATTAACATAGGTAGTTGTTCATACCGATCTGTTTGGTCTTCAGCTAGACCAGTATTGAAGATGGATGGTATACTTTTAAATTATTTTTAAAAGATTTCAAATAGCAAAAGTGGGAAAAAAGATGCATTTTTAGTGGTATTTGGGAAATGCAGAACATTTCAGCTGACTTGAGTCTGAGACCACTTGGTAGTTAATGATTAATGTGCACACCAAAAGACACTAAGGTCTCCTTGATTTTGACATATTATGAACCTATCTTCAGCATGCTCTTCCACATATCAAATTCAACATATTTATTGAATATAGTGAAGAACTTCCTCATCTGTATGTTTGTTCTACCTTTCTACACTTGTACATACATTGTCCTATGTATTCTAGAATATGTGCAGTACATTGATGGAAGGAGGTGGTTTGCCAGTTATTTTTCTGAGTTATAAATAATCCTCTGATGATAGAAAATAAGTATAGTGATGCCAAATTGGTCTCATTGTTAGTGCAGAGTATTGGCATTTGTTATGCAATAACCACACAATAATTTAATTAGAGATGAAGACGTAATATTTTCCATTAAAGTTACTGTATGAGAGTTTGATAAATGAGCAATTAACTAGCTTCACAGCCACAGCTTCACACCAGCATTAACACTGTGTTCTTTATCTTCACTGGGTGGAAAATGATTCTAGCATTCAAAAGAAAGTCTGTAGATTGTGTCTAGAAGTTTAATGTTAGAAAAACATTTCAAATATTTAAAAGAATATAAAAACAGTGCTGAGAACAAGTTCTGCCATGGAATTAAGTAGTTATGTTGCCAAAGAGGTTACATAGATGTATTGTAGGTGGCATGTTTGTGATGTGTGGTTCATAATCAGTTATGAGGGGAAAGAAGCCCCTTCGAGCATTGTGTTGCCACCATGTAATTGGGAAGAAAACCAGGCAGATGACAAAACTAAATATAACTAATATCACATCCATCAAATTAAAATTGTTTTCTACTTGCTGAAAGTCCATATCCTGGAAAACCACAATACAAGATCTATCTTCAGCAGAGTGGGTCCGGGGATGTTGAACACAGCTTCAATTTGAAGAGATTAATATAAACTTAGCTAGACAGAGAGGAACATGCTAAATACAAGAGAATCTGTTTATCTGTTCATTGAAAAGATCTAATATTTGAACAAAAGAAGTTTAATTCCTTATTTTAGGAAGGTTAAAAATGAATTTTTAAAATACCATTGTTCTTCTTTCAAAGAACTCTATTATCTTTTATTTTTCCTTTTTATTGACTAAGCCTTATTCATAGACATCTTTTCACATCTTTGTACTTTTCCCCATTATATTATGTAAATATTATTTTGGAATAAGTTAGTTAAAAGGTGAAATGCCTTTTTGTAACTGAGTTTAGATTGCCAGCTGGGATTTTGCGAAGTCACTGTTTCAAAGTATTGGCGTAGATTATTAATAAAACTTGTGTTGGCATTAATAGTTATACTAAAGCCTGTTGAGTCAAAAAAGCTGAATGTAATGTATATACACACATAATATCTGTGAGTGTATGAAATGTGTATAGACATCATTATTTTTGTATGTATGTACATGTATACTCAATGGTGTCAGGCATTCATTTTTCAGTAGTACCGAAGTCATGGGTTTGAAGAATACTAATAGTGACAAATATTGTCTGTAATAGTTATTGTTCAATGTAGATACGGTTTTTCTTACTTCTATTTTTCAACTTTAGGAAAACAGTTTGATTTTTAAAAAAAAAAAAAAGGGAATAAAAAAATTGTGAAATTTTTCACTTTTGGATGATAAACACACTGAGTTTTGTACCTAAATCACTCACTAGAATTCAGAGCATGTCAATTATGTTTGAAATTCATTGACTTTAGATTGACCTGGGTAAAATAATGTAGTTAATAAAAAACTATTTTACAAAGAATCTGTACCATCAAACAGTATTTTAGATAACAATTGTCCTCTTTTTTGACTTGCTCAAGTGTTAAGAAGAAAATGAAGCCTTTTAATGAGATGTTACTGAAAATATCTAGAAAATAGTTGTATATTATGAAAACTGTCCTATTACTGATTAATATTTATTATTGTTCATATTTGTGATTCAGATTTTTCCTAAGCTCATTTTTATGCGTATTTACAGTGCTAGTTCATTTTCAAGCAATAATCATATTTTAAGCTTTGAATATCAGTTTCCCCTTGTGACAGTTCTACCAGAAGAGTAGCCCAGTTTGCAAAGTCTAATTACAGTAAAATTCTGATTCTCTTAGCCTTGTTATTGGCAAGAATTTTGGCCATGGTGGAATTATGCTGGTGGCAAAGATCTATCAAAAAACCACACAAACACAAAAACTTAAAGATTTGGGTTTAAGGTTCTTTAAGGTAAAATCATGTATTAGGCATTACCAGATTATTTTTCAGCAAGTGCAGAAATACCCTGAGTTATTATAATGTGAAGTTCTAGCTATTTGCAATAAGAATGTAAATAACGTGGCACAAAGCCATATTTATAATAGCTAATGAAAGCTGTTATACTGCAATCAGAGTGATGCAGAGGAACAGGGCAATTCATTAGGAGAAAAATAGTTAACAAACAGCTAAAGCATGCCAGTTTGGACCTTTTCCTTTCAACTTCAAAATATACACTCTGGTTTTGGTTTATTATGCTAAATAATTCTTTTCTAAGGAAAAGTAGGTAGTAAGTAAGGTTATTGTTGCCTGCTGATTTCTGCTAACTCACAAAAATGCATAGAGGAGATGTCATTTTTGGCTTTGTTATGGATAGATAAATATGCTTGCCATGTTACGCTTGTTAAACATACTGTACTTGTGATTTGCTGCAATGGGATGTTGATTCAGCACAGCATATAAGCACATACGTAAGTCCCTCCTGACTTCAAGCACCTCTATTTAAATTCAGTGTTCAACTAAGCTAGATCAGGGAGTCAGTAATGTAAATGAGGCAATCTGGACTTAAATTATATGCTTCTGAACTACCGCTTCTGTAATATTACCAATGTATATCTAAAAAAGCAGTGCTGACATTTGTGATTGATTTTTCTTTCCATTTTCGTATCTTTAAGACACAATTACAAGAAATAGAAATTATAAAAGCTGTATTTAATTTCTTTTTCTCTTTTGTACAAGCAAGATATATAGGGAAAAAGACAACTGTCACAGAAGCTAAATGATAAGCTTTATACTTCTGAAGACAGGCTTCATCTGATATTTTATTTTGAAAATAGTGAAACCAAAATAAAAAATAATACTTTAAGGAACTGAGTTGACTGGTATAAAATATTCTCCCCACTTCATACTAAAGAAGGAATTCAGAGAGATATGAGTACTTACAAAGCAACTTGTTTTATTTCTTTGTGAAACAGCATTTTGTACAAAGTAATTTTACCCAATGTTAGTGACAAAATTGTAAGTGTCATTAATTTTAAACATTAAAAATATTACATATTGAAATCTTACTATGATTTTCATTATATTTGCCCATACATCATCATTTCCTTTATGTTTTCATTGAATAGCATTTCAGGAAATGTAATTTATTAAGAGGTGAAACAGATTTAGCTATCAAAGCTGCGCTACCAAAGCTCAGATTTTCACAAAAACTAGTGAAGTTGCAGATTTTGGCTACAAAACATACCAAAGGCAACTTGAGTGGTATGAAAACCAGGTACTTACTGGGCATTTCCACTTACACTGGATTGCAGCAAAATTGAGATTAGGTTCCAGTCTGATTGGTTGCATGAGATAATCAGTTTGCTAGTAGTGTATTTAATGTTTTTACTAACATTTTCATGGTAGAATAAAAATACAGGGAATATGCAGACAAGTAAAAATAATACATCAAAAGAAGGAAGATAATTGAGCTTCTGTAGTGAATTACAGGTGCTAGGATAGGGATAGACGGTAGAATTTTGGCCAATGGCTGCCATTTCAAGTGGTAGCTATTCATGCAGCGAGCAAAGATGTAGCATCGGAGTTGGGCTGTCACCATCCAAATGTTTTGTCATTCTCTAAAATCTGATCAGGTCTTGCAAAAAATAACTCTTTGTATTGTAATACTGCTTGTACAGATGGACCAAAGTCAATGTTAAAGTCTTAAAAGAAAAGCTTTATGGAACTTTTACTGAGTTTTCTCATTTGTTGCATGGTGTTTCCTATATGGGAACATCACTATATAAGAATGTCATTCCTCTGCTTAATGGTATGCAGTAGACATGGTGCTATCTGCAGGAATTTTCCCAAGTGTCTCAGTTTAGCTTTATTTTAGAATTCCTTAAAGATGTATACACCTACAATTGTTTAACTGTCCCAGTTATTCTTTATTATTCCCTGTCCCTGACTAGCAAGCCTTTCCTCAGTGGATGCACCTGTACAGACTCTTAAGAGGGATGGGAGATGATTGTCTACATCCATCTGCAGTTTCATATTTTGTAGATGATTCTTAACTGTAACATATCTAGGGGACAGGTAAAATTTAAGTGTTCATTTCTGTGAAAGTAAATCTTCATATCTACGGCCTATTACAGAGTACTGTGGGAACTTATTTGCAGTGAATAATTATGGCAACAGACATGAAGCTATCTTATTTTAGTGCCATCTGGAGGACAAACTTGTTTCTTAACTATGGTACGTTCATATGAATGTCTAAAGAAAAATCTCATTAATATTTCAGATTGATTCCAGTATGGATAGACAGCAAAACTATAGTTTGCTTATACAAGAGAAGGAATTAAAGAAGGATCAAATGGCCTGATTGCTGTATTTCCACCTCTTCTTCTCCTAGACAAAGCAGGATCTTAGTTATATTAAACTGCTGTTCAAGAAAAGGCCCTTTTCTTGTTGACAGGTTAACTGAAAATTCAAAACTTCTTGGCAACTACAGTTCATTTATAATCTTGTTCTATTTCTCTGATATACAAGTAGGTATATCTATGAAATACTCTGTCAAACTTCTCTCTAATTGTCCATGGCTATTTTTGTTACATGTGTTCAAATTCTGCTCCAGATCAGTAAATCCTTTGTGTTATATGCATTATTCAAAGTAGGTCATTTTAGTCTCCGCTAATTGCAAGTCAGCCAGGTTTATTACAGGTTAAGACAGGTTACTAGTAAGGAGTCTCTTTCTAGTGCATGGTAAAGTAGAGCTTCTGTAAGTCTAGTTCTACAGAAGTATGTATGGTCTGTCACATGCGCATGAGCCTGCTAGAGTGGAGATGCTTACGCTTTTCCAGAAGCAACATTTTCTAGTAAGTCATCCTCACTTTTGTACTTAAATAAGAAATCCAGCTTTCCAGAATCACGCTGCAAGTTGTGAGGCATTAAATGACCAGCTAATCCTGACACCCTATATAGTTTTCCATATTAGTAATAACTCCATCTTCAGTTGTTACCACTTTAATTATGGCTGCTATCCAAAATGCGTGTTGTCTTTACAGGCATATAGTTGTTCATTCTCCATCATCACTTTTCCCTTAGGTTGTGCAGGATGTTCTTATTACTTAATTTCTGCTTTTCTGCCATGAGTCAGCCTTACAAAATGTTAGCATGTCTTTGTAACTGGGACTTTAATGGCCACTGTGCTTATTGGAAACCTGTGATCTACTAGATTAGATCTTAGCATGTCTGTAATTGTAATTGTTGAGTTCTTTCAAATGTTTTTATAGGCAGAACAACTCTAAGTTAGAAATCTAATTTCAGTTTTAATTGTAGGGAGAAAAAAAACCCCCATGATTCCTGAAATATCTGAAGGATGCAATATGCACATTAGCTTCGACTGAGTTGCACATCATGAAGCCTTTTAGTCGTATTTAGGAATAGCTCATTCAGCCATATTTTGAAGTGCTATGTGGTAAATATATTATAACACACCAAAGGGACACTTCCTATATCAACTTTCTCAACTTCGTGACTAAAAGAGGGAGATACCACTCTCTCTAGGCTAAGGAAGGCTAAGTTTAATCTGGGTTAGTGTCCCAAATAATATGATTACTGATTTTCTGTAATTTTCACAAATTATAAATCTACCTTTTACAATAAGTTGTTTTTTGTTCTGATATAGTTTTAAGGGAATGTTTTAGATGTTTGAAAATTTGAAAGCAACGTGTAATGCAGTGTTGCAGAGCAGAACCTCTACTGAAATGGTAGACTTGAACATAAACAGCTTTTGTGGTATTGCTGTGAAGAATGACAGTATTTGAAGTAAGCAGGGCTGCTAAACTAGATGGCTTCTTTGGTTGTGTTTCAGAAATAACTTCAAGTTGGGATGAAATGATACTTAACAGTGTTTAAAAGATGCCCACTAATTATCTGAAGAAACATTTTTGTTCCTAAGAGGTTGTATTAGCTGACCTAATATAAGAAAATAATATTGGAGAATGACAAGTGTGCAGCAGATTTTCGTTTTTCGTAACCCTGCTCAAGCAAAATAATCACTTTTCTATAGAACCTCTTTGTGTGTAATATTTTACTTAATTTGGTAGGGGAAGAAATTCCATTTGCAGCTGCAGTCAATACAGTACTTTTAAAAAATCAGTGATAGCTTATAAGTGATGACCATTCCCAGTACATTTTAAAGCAACTCCAGAAGTACCTCCTTATGATTCTGTCATCTTCTAAAATCATTCAGTCTTTACATACCAAGTTTTCATTTATTCTTTATGTTGCAGAATCCGTAAGACTTATTCAATAGCACTTAACTTGAATAGTTCTTCTTCATCTGAGTCAGTAAGAGTTACAGAATTTAGCTCTTAAGCCTTTTTTCTTTTGAAAATGGAGAGGAGAAAAAGGGAGCATTCAAAAAAAGAAGTAAGTCATAGAGGAAAAAAAAAACACAAGAGAAATAAAATGCTCTGTGAGCTTTATTGTTCATGAAGCCTGGTTATTACACATTTGTATCCCTTAGTTGATAGACTGTTTAAGTGAATTTTACTTACTATGCATAGACTAATCATACTGTCCTGCATGAAATGTGTGGGCATTTTTTGTGTTGTATTTGACTACTGAATTCAGCTGATGTGATTAAACGATCACCAAGGTTGAATTTTAAGTTTGAATCTTTATATCTAACAGCCTTTTTTTTTTTTTTTTTTTTTAATTTTATGATCCAACTTAACAACTGTATCTCACTTTGAAGTTGAGTTTGAACCAGATGACCTCGAGAGAGGTCTCCTCCAACCTAAATTATTCTGTTATCTGAGAGAACTGTGCCTCTTTATTAAATCTTGTAGAATTAAAACACATATACAAATTTTAAAGTTACTAGACATACAAATGTCCTGAATATAAAGGATTTCTTTCCATCAGAAGCCATGTAAAAGTTCTGTTCATTAATTTTTAGTAATATTTTCTTATTCATATAGAAAATTAGCAGCTCTTTGATTAACATAAAAAGACATTTTGTCTTGCATTCCTCAGGTTCGGGTTTTAATAAGACACCACACATTTCAGAGAAGTGTGTCAGGAATTTTTTTAGGACACCTATTCTACAGTACCGAAGTCTTCTGTACTTCTGTTTCATTATCAGCAGCAGCTTTGGTATTTCTTTGCACCTTCTTTATCAGGGAAATCTGAAGCTTAAAAGGCTTCATTATTTTTTCCGATTGACTTCCTTTTCAGGGTGGTAAACTAAAGTATACATTCTTTGGACTTCTTTATGACTGTGGTTTCACTGGTCACATAACTAAAACATTATCTTTACATGTCTCCCTAAAATAACACTGGAAAGTTATTTATTGGCAAATCATCTAATGCTAAATTTTATTTTGTGATGTTTAAGCAGAATCTGTTTACCTTCATGGCAAGCTGAGCAGTTCTGCAAGCTGTACTACTATGCTTTACCTGCTGAGGATTCACTTACATAGCTTCAACAGGTCACAAATTTGCTTGCAAAATTTAGCAACTCTGGCCCATGCTTTGGCCACTAAGAGATTTTCCCTAAAGTACATATTGGTATAGTTACAAGTTTTATCTCTAACTTTTTTTTTTCTAGCAATAATAGGCATCTCAATTAATAAAGATGCTTTGCATTGATGGAATTAAGCTTACCATAAATTGACTAGCGTACCTTGTCACATTCAAATTGGAAAAACAAAAAAAACCACTGTCGAAAATTCAATTTAGCATTACAGAGATTACTGCAGTATAACAGCCCTTTATCTGTAGTAGTGTATAAAAGCACTTCTAACAGTGCATCAATTTTCACAGCCATTTAGTAGATTAGAAAGCAATTGTAAACAAAGTAAAACCCACATTAACTCCTGTCAACAGCCTGCCTTTTTCTCAGTTATGGATTTGTTTGAAATAACAGTGAAGTCTAAAGTGATTGCATCAACATCACAGATTGTATTATAAATATGAATGAACCCATTGTAATGGACTGCATAGTAATATATGGCAGGCATTTGTCCTCCCCATCAAAGTAACAGCTTTTGTAAAGGAAGAATGGCTGTGACATAAGGGAACATGTCACTCTACAAGAAATTATTCTTCCCGTTGTGAAAGAGTAACTGCATGAAGCGACAGGTTTTTAAACTGCCCCTAATTTTATATTATAGTAATGCACCATTAATAAGTGTCTGGTATTTCTTTCAACTGAAATCAACTGAAAGCTATATATATAAAAAAAAAAAAAAAAAAAAGTATTTTTAAATGAGCAGTTATTTAAACAACATTACTGTTGTTTTGGGAAGGAAGAAAGAAAGCAGTTATGCATGGTTTTGTTTACTTTGGAAAATTATTTTTCTTACCACTGCTTAAAAGCAATAAAAGCAGTAAGTATGAAAAGAATACTATTTTTTTTCCGAATAGGAAGTCATCAAGTCACGCAGTGATAATTACAATAAACTGATTTATGGCCAGTGATGAAAGTTGAGCTTCAAAGAATTGAAGATTTTTCATATACAATATCATTCAGAGCAGGGTGTGGTTTGCATTTTTTTCATTTCTCCAGAGGGTTATTTTCCACAAGAAGATGTCTAATGTCTTTAACTAACACTGGATACTAGACATTTCCCAGTGCCTTTTTCTAAAAGGTGTACTAGTGCATATCTTTTTAATTGCTTCTGTCTATTAGAGTATTCCTTATAGTCTTAAATAAGGATATTTTCTGTCCTACTACTCAATTGCTTTTGTTAGAAAACTCTGGCTACCAATGAATTGTGATACAGCTAGCACAGTCTTTCTTGCAATGGTATGCATCCTACTATAAACCAGTGTTTCTCTGTAGTAAAAAGGACAATACTGTATATTTGAGTTCCAAATTATCAAACAGGGGATATTAAACATTGAAGACCAAATTTTCAAATGAGGACAAACATAATGTTTCCTATTCCTGGGAGTAAAACCTGTTAGTAAAGTAAAGTAGTTACAAAGATAAAAATACTATTTCCTTCATATTGTGAGGATGAAATATGACAATCATGCCCCTGTACTCGGCCCTGGTGAGGCCGCACCTCGAATCCTGTGTTCAGTTTTGGGCCCCTCACTACAAGAAGGACATTGAGGTGCTGGAGCGTGTCCAGAGAAGGGCAACGAAGCTGCTGAAGGGCCTGGAGCACAAGTCTTCTGAGGAGCGGCTGAGGGAACTGGGGCTGTTTAGCCTGGAGGAGGCTGAGGGGAGACTTCATCACGCTCTACAACTACCTGAAAGGAGGTTGTAGCGAGGTGGGTGTCGGTCTCTTCTCCCAAGTAACTAGCGATAAAGACGAGAAGAAATGGCCTCAAGTTGTGCCAAGGGAGGTTTAGATTGGACATTAGGAAAAACTTCTTTACTGAAAGAGTGGTCAGGCCTTGGAACAGGCTGCCCAGGGAAGTGGTGGAGTCACCATCCCTGGAGGTATTTAAAAGACGTGTAGATGAGGCTCTTAGGGACATGGTTTAGTGGGCATGGTGGTGTTGAGTTGATGATTGGACTCGACGAACTTAGAGGTCTTTTCCAACCTTAATGATTCTATGATTCTGTGATTCAATCAGCTGTTGCATTTCATTGTTATTTTTTGAAATATTATGGCAATTATTCAATGAAACATTTTGTGTGAAGACTTTAGTAAAAAAGACTTTAAATTTTGTCCGAGAAAGCTAATGGTTTTCTCCACAGAGTTCATGTATTTTCTTTGATAACCCATGTATAATTGTAGCTTCTAACTTCAAATATTTACATTTAAACAAAAACAGTTCCAGGAATGGTGATTTCACATTAATGAACATTCTGCTTTACCCTGTAATTGCTTTCTATATATAT
>NW_009216916.1:0-547 GCF_000690835.1 Fulmarus glacialis | reverse complement strand
GGACATGTGGGGACACGCCAGGGGACACGTGGGGACATACAGGGACACACACGGACATGCGGGGATATGCCAAGGGACACGTGAGGACGCATAGGGACATGCCAGGGGACACGCATGAACATACAGGCACATGCGCGGACGCATGGGGACATGCTGGGACACATGAGGACATAAAGTGACATCACGTGAGGACACATAGGGACACGCCAGGGGACACGCATGAACATACAGGCACATGCGCGGACGCATGGGGACATGCTGGGACACATGAGCACATAAAGTGACATGCACAGAGACATGGGGACACGCAGGGACACACCAGGGAACACGCGAGGACAAACACGGACACGCCAAGGCACACCAAGACGTACGGGAAGACACCAGGGGACACGCAAGGACATACAGGGACATACACAGACACACGGGGACACACCAGGGCACACACAGGGACATGCAAGGACACGTGGAGATGCGCCAAGGGACACACCAAGACACGCGGGGACACACCAAGACACGCTGGGACACGCCAGGGGACACCTGGGGACAC
>NW_009216915.1:682-13383 GCF_000690835.1 Fulmarus glacialis | reverse complement strand
TGGGGCTCCAGCCCCTCGCACCGTACCCGAGAGCTCCACGCGAAAGCCATTCTCCCCCCTCCCTTCCCACTTTGCCGCCTGTGACAGCGGCTCTCCCTGCTCATCACCCGAGACCCATTTCCCTGAAATCTAGCAGGGGGAGGCTTCCCAGTCTTTTTTCCCCAGCACGCTCGCTAGCCCTCACGCCTGGCCTGCAACAGCCTGCGTGGGGCCAGGCAGCAGTGGCATGGCTGACCACCGGGAATCGCGGCTTGTAGGAGGAAAACGCTGCTCGGTTCCCTGACACAGCACAACCGCCGGCACCGACGGCATCGCAAATCCTGTCAGGGCTTCCCTGTCTGGCACTAAAACCATACCTATTATTTATGGATACCCCTTTTTAAAATTAGATGATTACAAATTAGAAAATACACGTCCTTAAATCTGAAAGTGCAAGAAGGGGTTATAAATACGCTAAGTCATTCTTTTATGTGACCTGAATAATTATGGAAACTGTAAGAGTTGCAATTTAAAAGGATTTTCAAAACACATCGTCTTTCAAAAGACACATCAGTAGAAGGTCATCTGTGACCCCTGCATTGTGCGGGTTTTTCTGATAGAATAGATAGACCTAAAGTAAGATGACAGCTGCCCTCCCATAATTATCAAGTAGGAAGCTGAAACAAACTGAAAGCCACCCAAAGTATCAATATCAAAGTACACTCAAATGGAATCACCATAAAGATATGCATTACACTTAAATCTGTACAAGATGCTGTATCTGAGCTTAAAGGAAGATGCTGATTTTTAATGCAGACACAATACATCTGTAATTATTGTATACTACAATTATAGCAGCATATGCAAATCTTGTACGTTGCAGTATGAGACTAGGCTGCTCACGCAGACGACTAGTTTGTGCAGTCATGGTAATCACAACGCAAGAGGGAGAGAAAACCGCGCGTGCACGTCCGTCTTCCCACGTTTGGGAGCCCAGGCAGATCCACCCTTCTGTCCTATTAACCATGTGCCCATCAACTTCACATCGGAGCGGCGTTTATATATTCAAAAATCAGGAGTGTCAGTTCTAATGCTAAGGGACAAGTCCCATTGTCTTCTGGCATATCGCATTTTCTTTGAAATGACTTGTCCTAGATTTCTTGATTAAAAATAACGAGTATATAATTCATATATACCACATAAATTTTATATTAAAAAAAACTTAAAACCATACCTACAGTACTTTAGTACCTGACTTGTATATTTATGTGACTATTGTTAGAAGTGACTAATTGGGTTTGATTAGCTTCATCATTAATATTCTGTCCATAATTTAACATGCTTCAATAAAATACCCTAAAGCAGTATAATGATTAGATTTCAGGAATATGTGTTTTGCAATTAAGTTGCTCTTGATTTTGATATGCAGATTAAGAAATGGTGGTCTCATTTAAAAAAAACTGCCCTTATTAACTCAGCAGTATACTCTGAAGATTAGGTAAGAAATCCAAGATTTTCTCTTTGTATATGCTAGTTAAAATGTATTTCAATCAAGCATATGTGGGCAAATCAGATTTGATTAGTTTAAGTTCACAGTCATTCTATCTAAATGAATAATGTGTCACCTAACATTGCAAAAATTTGATTAATAGTTTATCAGTTAATTAAAAATGGGGTTTAATTTTTCTTTTTTAGGAAAATGCAAGGTAGATATTCCTTGTCTTCATCATAAATGCAAATTATTTCAGCTTGAATCTATTGTTCCTTGCTCGCTTCTTAGCCAACTGGCAAGAAAATAAAGCTTTTAAAACGATCTCTTTTAGAGAGAAGTAGTAAAACTTTGTTTGCTTACACATATGGCTGCCAGTTGTCTCAGTTCGAGCAGGATAATCCACGCACATCCTTATTCCTCCCCCAGCCTCTGCAGGGACTTCTTGGAGAAGGCCTCAGACCGTCTTTGCACCACCCCACGGCAGGTCCAGGAGGACTCTGCCAGTGAAGCGGCCAGGTGGGACCCACTGAAGGTTCGGGAGAACAGAGGCGATGCCGCCCACTCCGGGGAGTACAAGGAAGAACTTCAGAGGGCCGGCGTTACCGGCAGCCCCGAGCGGAGCGCAGAGCAGCTGAGGGCCCTCAGCGCCTCCTCTGTTGGTCAGCGAGGCGCCCAGCCTCCCCTGTGCAGTGGCAACGCCCGGGGCCATCGGCCCCTCACAAGCCGGAGGAGCACAGGGGCGGGATGGCAGGTGGGAACCCAAGCCAGGGGCTCCCGAGGAAGGGAGCTACTGGAGAGGCTGGGTGTCTGCGCACAGTGCCGTAGGGTTGCACCTCGTGTATATATATATACATACACACGCGCTCATTCTCGCTAGCGGACCTCCATCCTGCTTAGCCAGAGAGGGGAGCAGGGCGAAGCTGTTGGTGGTGCCTGCATTTGTGCGAGCGCTCTACACGTCTGATCTCTGTTGCCAGCTGTGTGTATGTATGGGTGTATATATATTTATGTGGTGTATGCAAGTGCCTACTGGGAATACATCTTCAGCCTCGCTGCTGGTTGGACCTGGGAGCATGAAGCTGCAGCAGCCTCGCCTCTCTCAGGCTGTCGGATCCTGCTTGATACATTTTCCTCCAACATTATCTATGCAGAACAACTTGGGAAGGAAGGGAGGGGGGATTTCCTCCTTCTAAAAAGCTTAGAAAGTTATTTACAAACACCAACATTAGATAAATGATAGTGCTACAAAAATCAAGCATGAAAACTTAAAAACTGGCAAAGTTGAGGTTTCCTTTGAGACCTCAGTTCGGTTACTTGGTGCAGCCACATCATATAGTTTTAATTATATTCTCCCATATTACACTTTCTACGGGATTTTACATTATCCAGTGCACAGCATGAATAGCGCTCTCTGAATTAGCAAGCGTGAAACATGTACATCTACACATGACATTATCCAAGTACACAATTTAAGATGCTTAGCAGAGCCTCTTTTAAGGATGCTCTTATGAGTCCCCATTATACCCTAGGGAGAACAGCCAGGACTTTAGCAGGGAACATAGGACAGACTTCACACTGCAGAAAACAGTCACAGGAGGTGCCTCTCATCACTCGGGCTAAGCGTGGGACTGCTACGCAGAGCAGCCTGTGTGCTCCCTGTAAGCATCGCCATCGGAGCAGGAGAGATGGGCAGGGTGGTGGTTTCTCTGGTAACTTCAGCAACTACGAAGAAAATTTGCCTGCTTTTCTTCAAGAAGTCTGTCCCTTTATTTTTGCATTTAAATTTTAATGTTAAAACCAGTCCAGAATATGAAAAATACCTACTCTAAAACAGCCGGCTGAGCTCCTCATGCATCTGAGTTCCTTCCTCCTCCCCTCCGGCACCGTCCTCCCTGTGGCTCATACACACTGTCTCCAGTGCTCTGAGTATCCAGAACATCCCACCCTTTTTTCTTCCACCCGAACTTTTCAACATCCCATCCTTTTCACTCTCACTGCAAATCAAACCTCTTATTTTAGTCCTTATAATTGACTCTTCTGTTCCCTTGTCACCTACACTTTCCATACTTTATCTCGTTATTTTTCTGCATAAGGCAGCCTCCCAGAACTGATCGAGAAGACTATTACCCTTTCTCCTTCTCTCTATAGCCACTATTGCTGCCACATGAGGAAGAAATCAGCTACTTAATTACAGCGTATGAGGCAGATAAAATGCCAATTTCGCCTCCTATTTATAATGATCACTTAATTCTGCAGGCATCCCACAAAGAGCAGAATCTGCATGCTGGTCCCTCGTATTTTCATATTGTTATTAATAATCTGAGCATGAGGGGGGTGAAAGACAGAAGAGATCATATTTGCTGCTGCACAGTTCTACACTAAATATCATAACTGTAGCACGATAACCCTGTTTGTGAGCAACTAAATGTATCTATATTAATGAAACTCTGCAAAGCGTCATGCTTTCCTGATATAAGCAGTCCCTTCTGACTTTATAGGCCATCTTCTGATTGATCAAGTAGAAAGCTAAAAAGGGAAAGAAAAGCCTTATTTGATTATCCATTGGATAAAAATGGAAGAAAACAGTTAACAGTAATTAAACAAAAATCTCCAACTGCCAGTGGAAATATACAATTACAGTGACATGCTCCCAGATTATATTAGACAGAGGGCTACGAGTAACCCTGAATAATGGATCCATCAAGAAACACAATTCACTTCAATGGAAGCTAGGAGTACTCAGACTTCTGAAAATCAGGCCCGTAAAGACTAACACCTAGATAACTGTGTCCCTAAGATAGACAGAAACTAATTGGTCATGGATAATAATATAACATGCTTGCCCTCCACCATTAATATGTGGCTATATTAATATATCATGGCTACGTAACATGGTATGACTGGGATCTATATCAAATGATTATGTCAATGGCCCATTAAGCAAATAGTGTATTAAACCAGTAGAAGTGCATCGAGTGTTTGCTCCATAAATGGGTATATAACAGCAGGTTTAAGATTTAACTAGACTCTCCAATAAATGAAATACTATATAAGCTGCAGGTTAGCAACAAATTTGCTCTACCTCGTTGGTTTCTATATAGAACCAGACACGAGGAGGCATTTTCTATCCTAAGATTTGTACTGTAGCCAATTAATATGAAATATTTACCTATGAAAAGCCATACAAACATGACCAGGTAATTCCCTTCTATCCATGTTCCATTAACATTTCTGATAGAGGTCATCAATTCTTCTTCATGACATTACTTTCACCATGTCCAGCGGTTATCTGCAATACTGAGGACACCAAACACGCCTCCCATGCTTTTTTCCCCCCCTCCAGTGTTTGAGTTCAGCTTGCCACAGAAGTTTAATGATGGTGAAAACTCCTGGACAGGAGCCTGTGCAGCCTGGAAACAGGGCAAGCCTCCCTTTCCCCTAGTGCCCCAACGCTGAAAGGCGATTTCCCAGATGAAAGAGGTTTGACTTCTGCGCCGATTTCCCCTGAAGCCTTGATATGAGGACTTCCAAAAAGAAAAAAGAAAAACCAAATTCAAGTTGTAATGTCGATGTTTATCCATCGAGGAATGTATTAAAATGGCAACCCTTGCATAGGTCGCCAAGCCCTTATCGTCTGGTCACCGGTCCCCAGCCATGCCTGGCAGAAGCTGGACTTGAACGGGTGCCAGGTGCCACGTAACAACGGGAAAGTCGCAGAAAGAGCCACTTCCCTCCAACCTCAGCTTCTGGGCGCAGCGTTAGCCCTGAAGCTGCTCCGGCATGCGGGTTTTGCTGTACAGCCCCCCACCAGCGACCTCCCACACTTGCCTGGCTTCTCATGGCGGCTCTCAAGAGGACCCTCACAAGAGGCTGGGTTGCTCTGTACCTCCCCAAGCCTTCCAGCCCTCAGCTCTAAACGAACTGCAAAGGAAACACCTTCCACCTTATAAAGAAAACACAGGACTGCTTTTCAAACAAACAGAAAGAAACTACAGTTAAATTACAAAAAGCTTGAAGCATGTCCCTGTGTACTGACCCGCCAAAGCACAGGGCTGATGCCCTTCAGCACGCAGCTAAGTCGTGGCAGCCATCGCTCCCCCGCCAGCACCCGCCCAACCTGCCGCCCCTCTATACAGTATCAAGAGCCACCTTTTTTGTGTATCTTTTAACAAACTCATGTAAATAAAAACCATGTGGGATTGATAGACACTATTACTCTATAACAAAGACTTCAAAAAACAACATGGAGAGGAGATGCAGAACCCAAGGTTCAGCCCAGTGATTATAAACTAAAACGGAATTCAAAAATAAACTACCAAGTCATTTGCTACAAGCTGCAGCTGGGGGCCGGGACCACGTCCCCTCCCCCTGCACAAGCCAAGGAAGGAGCAGAGCTTTGGGGTGCACAGCCCCTGCATCCCAGGGCTTGCCTGCTGCTTTTAGCCTGGTTTAGGTGCCCATCCCCAGTTTTGGGCAACTCAGCCGCAGGTTTGTGCCCTGGCCAGGAGGCGGGCAGGCTGCCCTTACCCACTGCTTCCTCGACAGCAGCTTGCCTGGCCACCGCTCCCAGCTTGGCGACAAGCTGCTGGTGTTCCCAACACACGGGTCTCCCTCCGTCCGCCCACCGTGACTGCTGCCCTCGCGGCTGGCTTTCTGCACGCCTCTGCTGAAGCCTCCCCACCTGCCTGGTGCCTGCTCCCCTCCTGGGGCCTTTCCCAAGCTCGCTCCTGCCAGCGTACACAAGTTACTGCTGTTCTGGTTCTCACACGTAGAGCACAGGCTGCTCCTCTCCGCATGTGTTTTCTGTTCACCGATACATGGATCTGGTGACAGTAATCCTCTTTATTTTCAAAATGGTTAATGAATTCAGGCTCAATTTATCTCCGCTGAGTGTTCAGCTTTCTGGCCTCTATGAAGTGAGCATAAAACAGAGTTTCAGACACTTCTGTTCACTGTGCACAAGAGGAAAGTGCTTGAAAAGATGCAAGATAGTGAAAAATCAGTGCGGTGTCTTTCTGCCTCACTCACGCCTGCCAATATCATTTAAAAAAAAAATCAATAGATTGCAATTTGCATTAATTTTAATAAATTTGCATCGACTCAGGCAAATACAGTGCAAGCTTTGTCCGTAACAATTTTAAAGTTATGCTGGAGCAAAATGCTAGCGTCAAGAGCTCATTGCAAGCAGTTGCCTTGAGGGGTCAGTTAAAGCAGGCAAGTGTTCCCCTCCATACATGGTACAACGCAGGCAGGCAGCGTGGGCTTGGGAGCAGGGCCTGCCCCTGCCCCTCGGGAAAAACAGGCGCATCCCTGGGTGCAGTACAGCACGTGTGTATGCGTGTACTCAAAACACTCCCTCATCGTGAAGAATTTCTTCCTTGTGTCTGATCTAAATCTACCCTCAGGTATGTTTCTTATCTCCCAAATCCATAACTGATCAGGTATAAAATTTGTGGCAAGACATTGAGATCGCTTTAAAAGCATCAGGTTTCCTGGCTCTCAGTTGTGTTCTTCAGCCAGAGATGCATTCCCTCAGCCTGCGGTACAACCTGCTACACAGCAGGACCGTCCCTGCAGAAGGGACCGTCCCGCTGGTACAAGGCACCACAAGCTTACTGGCATGGACGAGGCAAAACCAAGCAGTGCGATGTTGGCAGGGAGAACCACAAGCTCCTATCCACATCGCACGTCCCGATGTCGGCAGTTTGCAGCTCAGCCCTTCGGCAGGGCAGGCAGACCATCATGCCATCCCCCATGAGCAGCCATGCCTCTTGCCTCTCAGCGTAGCAAGTCTGAGCAGAAGCATGACTTCTGCAAGGTTCTTAAGCAGTGTTGTTCTGCAAAAATGATGCAGGTGACAGACAGGCGTAGCACAATGCCCTTAAACCTCAGTCAGCCAGAGGCAACGAGCTGCCACGCCAGAGCCCCCACTAAGGTTTAAGGGGGAAGAAAAAACCCAGAAATACAAGGGTAAAAATGAAGTGAGTAACCACTTTTCTGCAAAATGTGTAAAATATCATTGAGAGAATAAAATCTGCAGTTGGCTGGAATATAAATAACAAAAATCTCACAAATACACCAAGGCCTTCAACATTGCAGCTAGACCAAAGAGGAGCAATACATTGGAAAAAATTCTTTCAAATCCAGTTCAGAGAAGCTGATTTCTGATGTTCTTCAACTCAGAGCTTAGAATAATTTTTTTTCCCCTGTAGGAACTTACACAAAAATGACAAAGAAGGAAAAATATATAAAAAGCCAAGAAATAATGACTTTTTAATCTTTGATGATATCTACTCAGAGGGTAACTATCTGTGAGGATTGCAAAATTTAACCTATCATTTTCATAGTGACAACAGAATTTATAGATTAAAGATTTATAGATTTTAAACATTTGGAACAAAACCATCTGGCTCCGCGATAGCTAGCCCCAGACTCAGTGCTTCAATAGCTAGAGCTCTTCTCACTGAACAAAAGCCAAACCTCAAGTCGTCAACAGCATCTGGCTATGATAAAGCCTTGCTCCAACACCAACTATTCGGAGATGCGCTGCTAAATGAGCAGGATACACCCGAGAAGTTGAACTGCACAAAGGGGTAGGTGGAGACACAGTAAGTGTCTTGAGAAGGTACTGAGCATGGGCCTCCCTGGGTCAAGAAGAGGACAATTAAAGCTGGGTAGACACAGACTAAATTTTTTAAATCTGCTCTCACAGGGGTCAAACGCTTCCAGCTGGGGAGGAGGCAGCTCCTGGGAGCAGCCGGTGGGAGGGTGCCATGCCAGGGAGGGTACCAATGCAGCACCTGGCTCCACTTGCCTGGGGAAACCACCTCCACACTCCCTCACCATCCCCATCCTGGGCTCGGAGACCCAAAACACCCCATTGCCCAAGTCTCGGCAGGGAAACAGGGTCTCCAGGGCCGGGGTGGCCAGAGGCTCGCTCCCCATGCACCACGAGCCCGTCACACTGCCCGTTTTGAAACCACTTCTGTTCCTCAATGGTAAGGTAGAAATAAAAAACTTGAGACAAATCTCTGGCATTTTATAACTGCATTTGCACTAACAAATGTAGACGACACATTTATTGACATTGTAACAACTCCTCCAGGACAACAACATTTTTAAAAAAATGGAAGAGTAAAGATAAATCTCCCATAGATATTGCAATGAATCTTACACTGACATCCTAACAGCTCTGATTCAATCCTTGAATAGGGAAGAGCTCATTAAAAATATCTTCCCCAGTCACTGCATGGGGCCGATGGCTCCTTCAGCCCAGCCCCAGCGACTCCCGCGTGCAGCTGGTGATGCCAGACAGGAACAATTTATGGTTTCATGAATTTGATGAAGTGACATATACACTCAGATTAGTATGTTTGTAAGAATTGTAAAGGTTTCAGGCCCAGATTTTGTGAACTACAAGTTTAATTGGCCCACGATTACTATGACTGCATATGCAAATTAGATCAGAGCAATTTCACATGTAAATGGCCATAAATTGGGCACGCCAAGCCTGCTGCAGATTCGCTGCTGCTCTGCCCGCTCGGCACATGAGCCAGCACCACCATCTTGCTGGTGCTACCCTCGGGACCCCATCTACGCAACAACTGCTTCATGTCATGATCAATACCGCAGACTGTTGTAAAACGTGGCTGAAAGCTTAAGCGATGGGCTAAGGAAAGCGCAGAGCGATGCACGGCCAAGAAACGGGAGGCGGGAGGAAGGGGTTGCAACCCGAAGGGTGAGCCAGCGCCTCTCCTCCACGGAGGCTGCTTCTCTCACCGCGTGAAATCCTAACCCAGGCCTCTGCCAAGGGCTCGCCTGTGCTGATAACTCACCAGCAACTAGAAGTGAACTTTATCCTGCAGTTTTTCTTACAGACTTGGCTGCTCTCCAGAATTTTCACAAGTTTTCCAAACTTCAGCGCCTTTCCCCCAGGATAGTCCCTCCCTCCTGGGTCTTGGTTCAAGGCAACAAGTTCCCACAGTTAATGGGAACCCCGAGCTGTAGGTATGGAAGTTTAGATTGAGCCCTCAAGACAAGGTGACTCAGTAGATCTGAACCTAGACTGCTGCATTTCCATCCAGGGCCTGGAGGCGACAAGAGAGGAGCTTAAGGTCTGGCACGTTCACTCCTGTCCAGGCAGAAGGCACCCAGCAAGCTCTAGTTAAGTCATTAACACAAGCTTTGCTCTTGTGTCAGGGACAACACTACACAAGGACAAGTGCTGTCAATCATTATTGCAAATGCAACAGCAGTTCAGACAAAAGAACCGTTGCTGTGGGTTCAAACTGTATTTCTGGTGGCAGAAGAGAGCGGCTGGGGCGTGGGTGCGCTGCAGGACGGCACCTCACCTTTCAGCAGAGCCAAGCGCCTGCCCGGGGTGCCCATCCTCGGGGCCGAGCGGGAGATGCCACGGCAGCGCCTGGGGACACCGCGGGAGAGCCACCCCAGAGCCGCTGGCTCCCGACGCAGCAGCTCCTGCTCTGTTTCCCTAAGTATCTCATTTGCACACTGTATTTGTTGTTGTTCTTTTTAATGAGGAAAGACTTCAGATCTTCAGCTGTGGACTTGGAGCTCTTAAAAAAAATTGAAAGGATAAAAGCCTAATATTAATGAAGAAAAACAGAGCTATGCAAGCCTGAGACAACTAATAACCTATGCAGAGCTATAAACTGATAAAGATTTGCTGGTCTCTAGTAAGAAGTGAAGCACCAAGAGTTTTCATATAATACGCTCTTAAGGAAGACTCCAGCATTCAGTCTATCTGAACAAGATGCTTTAGGCTTAGTTTCCTGAAGACTTTTATGCCATTTATGGACCATTTCTGCATGTAAAACAGGAAATTAGTGCACTAAAAATGACTTATGCACCAAATTAGTCTGTTTTCATACCCACAAAATCCCAAAGCAGCTGTATTTAACTCTGACCCAAGTATTCACCTCAGGGGTGAATTACCTAGAGAAGCTGAAGTCAGATGGAAAAGCATTCGCAGCTTTAGAAAGCTTATTTTACATATTCACCAATAACTTCGTTTTGTGGAAACAAGTGCAGATTTGGTGTGCGTCGTGCCATGACCCGGGGTGGCAGGAGCCATTCCCATAGCACCAGATCCCCACAGTGTTGCTCCACCTGACCATTTCTGTTATTCTCAGGTCTTTCCATTTTAGGTGAGTCCTAAAAAAATATTCCAGCTTAAAAAATAAATCCAGAGTACCCAACCTCAATAAGCCACATACGTAACAGTGCCACGCTTTCCATGCCCTGCTGCTGGGCTGCAAACCTCACCCAGGGACAGGTCTCGAGATCCCACATCAGGCTCCTTCCACACCATCCCATGCCTGACAGTAGGGGCTGAAAGGTGCTTGGGAAGGAAAGCTAAACCTGGGCCGTGCTGTACAACAGCCTCCTAAACCAGGGGACCTTTCCCCACCCATTTTCTGGGCATTTTCCAGAAATGTTTTTTTGGAGGCACCACTCAAAACTTTCCTGTAACTGTTGCTCAGCCTCTGGGTGTGTGTTAGCCTTTGGGAGGTCACAAGCGAGAGCTGAAATGGGAACTTGCTTCTTTTGCTCCTTTTAACTCAATGCAATCTCCTCTGTTTACATCTGCAAGCTAGACTCAGCAAAAACATCCTGCACAGATGAACTGTACAAGTACATAATAAATAAATAATAACAATAACAGTTTGTGTTAATATAGCACCTCTAATCCAATTATCTGAAAGCTCTTTGCAAATACTAATTAAGTCTTGCAACACCCCTGTGACGTAGGTTATTATTATCCCCATTTTACACATGATAAACGGGAGTCACCAGGATGCTGCTGCTTGCCTGGAGCGCCGGGTTAACAGCACGGCCAGAGCAAGCCCCAGCTGGGCAGAGCCTTCAGCCTGCGCTCCAGCACCGGCGCTCGCTTTGCGTGCGTGTAACATAACTCTGAAAAAAGAGGGGTTTTGGGAAAGACTGTCACATTACAACAGCAGAAAGGTGGGAAACTTCCCAGCCATGATGACATACCCCCAGAGCCAGCCCTCAGGCACAGCGAGCAGCAGGCTCCCGCTTGCTGCTTGCTGCCCCAGAGGGCCCCGCAGGACTCTAGATCCGCACAGGGGAAAGATGAGATCACGCCTTACCTCTCCAGCCGCCAGCACAGCACGGAGCAATAACTGTTTGTCTTGGGTCTACTCCAAAGCAGGGATTGTAAAACAAAGAGGTGTAGGGCAAGAGCTCAAGCCCCAAAATTGCTCACAAGAGCACAGGACTCTTTTATGGGCAGCTTTGGTTTCCTCCAGGTGCCATGAATTTAAGCATACCCAGAAAAATCTGTGATTTATGACAGGTGGAGCCATTTGTGTTTAGCTAGGAAATGGTCCGTCACAAAAGGTTAGGTCGATGGAGGCTGGAAGGGACCGAGTGCCTCCAAGCACCAGCCTTCCCCACGGTAGCTGGGAAGGCTCAGGCTCAGCACCGGCACTCATGCAAATAATCTGTGCCAATGCCTTTTACGTGTCTCAGCAATTTCAATATTCACTTTATTCATCAATCCTTTAAAAGAGATTCTAACATCAAGAAAGCAAATGATTTTTTAAGTTCCATTTTATGAAAAAGCCATCGTTAAAAAGAAAGGCAATTGCTGCCCACTTTCTGCTGGAAGCAGGTTGGGTTACTTTAGTATCAGGAAAGTCAAGGCAAAACACCTCTGAAAATGACCCTTTTCTTCTTTCCTCTGACAGGGAAACACATTTGAAAGGCTTTGCATTTGTTACAACTATTTTACACCCACACTGGTATTAATTAACTGCTGCTGGCTGGAAGAGCTGCTGCAGCTCCCTGGACCAGCCATCCAAGTTGGGGACACTCTGGGGCATTTTGGGCAGGAGTGTGGCTGGAGCCAGACCTCAACTCATTTCAGCTTAGCCCAATGCCAACGAAATGATTCAAAAAAGGAAGTATTTTACATTCCTGTTGTACCTTTTCAGGAACATGCTGGTTTTCACCCCAGAAGAGCGTTTCTGTCAAACCCATCCCCGCTGTGCACTGAGCCATGGGCTGCTTGGTAGTAACGGGGGGAACCACCCTTTTGTCTGCAATGAAATCCATCCGCCCCGTTTTTAACATCCAAGTAATAAAATTCACACAGCTAAATGAAAGATGTTGTTAATTATTTTAAGGACTCACTGCCAATTCATTCTCTCCCGTGTTATACTGAGGTCAGTTAAGTGCCCCCCCC
>NW_009216915.1:303-651 GCF_000690835.1 Fulmarus glacialis | reverse complement strand
TGGGGGCAGGGAAGTGCCCCCCCCCCCGTCCCCTGCTTTCCCAGCAGCACCGCACGTGCAATACGGAGAAAAACGGGCAAGAAGGTGTATTGCTTTGTCAAACAAGATAAGGTGTGTTTGCCAGTTGATTACTAAACCTGGGGAAGATCAAACGGCTCCAATGGAGGAGAACTGGGTGCAGCAGCTCGTAGCAAGTGCTGTGGCTAATTCCAGACCAAAGGGGAAGCAGGATAAGAGGAAATTTATGAGTAAGCTCTTGAAGTAATGAAACGAAAGTAATGCTGATTGGCCTCATTTACAGCAGTTCAAAAGCTGATCGGCATCGCTGAAGTAGTGAAGGATCAACTG
>NW_009216915.1:0-232 GCF_000690835.1 Fulmarus glacialis | reverse complement strand
CAGCCGCCGGCCCCCATGTCCCTTCCCAGCATCGCCCGGAGGTCCCGCTGGCCCTGCCAGGGCACCAGCCCAGCTTCCTTGGGAAACGGGGTACGCAGTGCTGCGTGATGACCAGAGCAGCTCACTGGCTCGGGTTTTTGCCTCTGTAAAATGTGGGGCAAGGCCGGAGAGCGGGTGAGTGCCCCGAAGATACCTGCCCGGAGTCGAGCACCGTGCATGGGAAGCGCTGCCC
>NW_009216914.1:0-2905 GCF_000690835.1 Fulmarus glacialis | reverse complement strand
GCAGTTGGAGATGGCTGTAAGAAGATGTGATGGGGGTGAACATGGAAGGTTGGGGATGGTCACAAGGGGACAGACATGGAAGGTTAACGATGGCCATGAGGGGACAGGTATGGTGGGGACGTGGGGATGGACGCAGAAGGTTGAGGACGTCCAGAAGGGAACAGGTGTGGTGGGAACATGGGGATGGATGTGGAAGATTAGGGATGGCCACGAGGGGACAGGTATCATGGGGACGTGGTGGGCTTGGGGACAACCCTGGTGGGGGTGTCACATGGGGGACACCTTGTCCTCGTTCTTCTGCAGGCTCCAATTACTACGTGCGGATCCTGAGCACCATCGACCGGGAGCTGCTGAAGCCCAACGCCTCGGTGGCCCTGCACAAGCACAGCAATGCGCTGGTGGACGTTCTCCCACCCGAGGCCGACAGCAGCATCATGATGCTCACGTCAGGTGGGCCACCACCACCTGGGGTCACCACCGTGTCCCAGGGAGCTGGGCTTTGGGGTGCAGAGTATCGGCCAACGCTGTCGATGGTGGGACCAAGGGGGTTCTCAGCAGGTTCATGGGTGCTACCAGGTTGGGGAGATGTTGGTGCACTGGAGACCAGGGATCTCCAGAGCTGGACCTGAAGGGTGGAGAGCAGCAGGACGTGGTCCAGGTGGTGACCAGAAAGGGCTTGATGTTGAGTGACCTATCTTCATTAACGCTGTTGGTGATGGGACCAAGGGCGTTCTCAGCAGGTTCATGGGTTCCACCAGGTTCTGGAGATGCATGGTGCTGCAGGTTGGAGCTGTTCTTTAGAGGAACCTTCAGAGCTGGACTCAAGTGGTGGAGAGTAACTGGACGTGGTCCAGCTCCACCCAGAGGGGTGGTGGGTCTCTATCGTTGGACGTACCCGTTTCTCACTTGGGTTAGATCCTGAGCACCCTACTGGTTGGAGGTGTGGAGGAGGTCGGACCAGGGACTTCTTGTCCCTGCTGTCTCAGAAGAGGGGAGCTGTGGCTCAGCCATGCGTGGGTGGTGGGTCTCCATCTCTGGAGACACGTGACCATTGCTAAGTGACTTGCTGTGGTTGGAAAGATGGAGGTTGGAGCAGGGTCCTCCTGTCCCTGCTGTCCCAAGTGATCTGCTCTGGCTGGAGATGTGTTGGACCAAGGACCTCTTGTCTCTGCTGTCACAGGTGGATGGAGCCAGGACTAAGACCTAGATGGGTGGTGTGTCTCCATCCTTGGGAGACATCCGGCCCTTGCCTGGGCAAGGTCCTGAGCGCCCCACCCTGATTGGAGAAGTTTTGGAGATGTTGGACCAGAGACTTGCTGTCCCAAGGGGTTGGAACCACGACCAGGGGTGGTGGGTGGTGGATTTCCATCCTTGGAGCTACCCAACCATCACCTGGACAAGGTCCCAAGTGACCTACTGTGGCCGAAGGTGTTTTGGGGAGGAGGTTGGACCAGGTAGCTCTTGTCCTTATTGTCACCTAAAGATGGATGGGGGTTGTGGTTCTCCATCCTTGGAGCTACCCAACGATCATCTGGCCAAGATCCCAGGTGACCTGCTCTGCTTGGGGGCTGGTCTCTGGTGGCAAGGTTGCCCCACAGCCCCTCCAAGGTCCCTGGCCACCGTGGTGGCCCCGACGGGTGCCCTGCTGACGACCTGTCCCCGCTGCAGACCAGAAGCCGGACGTGATGTACGCCGACATCGGGGGCATGGACATCCAGAAGCAGGAGGTGCGGGAGGCCGTGGAGCTGCCCCTCACCCACTTCGAGCTCTACAAGCAGGTGAGGCCACGTGACGTGGAGGGGGGGGGACACGGGACCCTTGGTGACCCGTGACGTCACCCTCGGGTGTCGTGTCCCCATCCAGATCGGCATTGACCCCCCGCGGGGTGTCCTCATGTACGGACCCCCCGGCTGTGGCAAGACCATGTTGGCCAAGGCCGTGGCCCACCACACCACAGGTGGGGCACCCCGGGTTGGGTGGTGGGATCCTTGAGGTGGTGATGGGGGACGTCGGGGTGCTGGGGTAAACCGTTGGGTGCTGATGGGGTCCTTGGGTTGGTTGAGGTCCTTGGGTTGGTTGAGGTCCTTGGGTTGGTGTTGGGGTACCCCAGGGTGGTGGTAGGAACTTCAGGGTGCTGGGGTAACCGTTGGGTAGTGGTGGGGTCTTTGGGGTGTTGTGGGGGCACCCCAGGGTGCTGGTGGGATCCATAGGGTGCTGGTGGAGTCCTTGGGGTGGTGGGGTGCCCCTGGGATGGTCATGGAGTTCTTGGGGTGCTGGTAAGGTTCTGGGGGCACCCCAGAGTGGTGGGGTCCTTGGGGTGTTGAGGGTACCCCAGGGGGCTGGTGGGTCCTTGGGTTGCTGGTGGGGTTCTTGGGGTGGCAGTGGCACCCCAGGGTGCTGATGGGGTCCTGGGGGTGCTGGTGGGCTCTTTGGGGTTCTGGAGGAATCCCAGGGTGCTAGTGGGGTGCTGGTGGGCTCCTTGGGGTGCTGAGGGCCCCCCAGGGTGCTGGTGGGTTTCTTGGGGTGCTGGTGGCCAGGGGAGATCTGGGGGTGCTCCCAGGGGCACCCCCACCCAGACGCAAGGTCCCAACCCTTGTGGGTGCCCCCCAGCCGCCTTCATCCGGGTGGTGGGTTCGGAGTTCGTGCAGAAGTACCTGGGGGAGGGTCCCCGCATGGTGCGCGACGTCTTCCGCCTGGCCAAGGAGAACGCCCCCGCCATCATCTTCATCGATGAGATCGACGCCATCGCCACCAAGCGCTTTGATGCCCAGACCGGGGGTGAGGGGACGTGGGGACCCTGTGGTGGGGTCTTGGGACCCTTTGGTGTCCCCTGGTTCTTGGAGCTGGATTGGGGAGTTAGAAACCCTCTGGAGAATCCCATGGTGGGCATCAGGGCCACCCTGGT
>NW_009216913.1:0-1349 GCF_000690835.1 Fulmarus glacialis | reverse complement strand
GCCGCGGAGAAACGCGGAGAGTTGGGAGCGGGAGCTGCAGCGTCTAATTGTTTTCAGTCGTCTTCAGTCTGGTCAATGCAGCGGTTTGGAAAAGTGCAGAAGGAGGTGTTTTTCCTGCAGATAAACCGGTCATCTGTACGCGGAGAGATAAACCCAGGTTTAGCCACGTAGCTGAATGCTGTCAAAAGCTGCCAGCAGCTCCCCCCGCCTGAACTCTGAGTTCCCAAAGCACAGTGGAGAAAAAGGGCTGCAGCTGCAGTTGTATCAAGATGAGCCCTGGCTTCATTAGAATGAATGCCGTTTGTTTAAAAATAGAAATACTCTGCCATCTTCCAGCAGCAAAAATGAAGCAAGCTATTAAAGGATTATGATTCTGTGGCTTCAGACCTATTGTAGTCTTAATATTTCATGGTGCATTGACACAGAGTACATAATGTGCTGAGCAGCACTGTCGGCTTCAGCTGTTGCAAACAGTATGGTGCAGAAATCACCGAACTTAAAAGAAATTACAGCTATGCGGGGAGGTGGCAACTCCGCTTTGTAGATGTGAGGTTGCAGGTGCCGAGTCAAACGTGCACTTTAAAAAAAAAGAAAAAAAAAATCACTCTTTTTGATGCTGGAAAGATTTTTGGTGGATTCTCCTTTTGCTGGCACTGCGACACCCGTGGAGGGAGATCCGGTTTGTCGGCATTGCATAAAGGCAAAGGGGACGGAAAACGAGACCTTGTCTATACGGGGAATCGCGTTTGGCTCAGGCAAGCTGGTGTGAATCTCTGTTTATGCTTTTAAGTCTCAGATGTATCATCCAGTTACCGCAGCTTAACAAGTCGCTGTTTGTCGGCTGTGCCGCAACTAACAGCGGGCGTGCTCGTAACCCAGCGTAGAGGTGGCGTAAAGCACAGTAGGCTACACCTTTCATCTGTTCTTATTTCAGTTCTTTTAGCCCAAACTAGTTCCTGATCATGAAAGAAAACCCAGACGAGGCCAGCAAAACAGCTGTCTGCACAGGGGCCCCTTGCATCTTCACCGAGTCCTATTTTAAGTCAGGCTGGTAAGCGCGTGGAGGCGATTCCGTGGGTATCGCACATCAGCGGAACATCCCTCCCGCGGTCCTGCCCGGCCGCTTCGCTGCGACGCCGGCTGCTGCGACACCGGCCCGTGCAGAGGTCGGGGGAACGCGGCGGAGAGGAGGCACCCCTCGCGTTGCCTATCAAAGGCAGCCCCGGTACGGCAGAAGTGAGTTACGATAATCGCGACGCGTCGGAGGTGCCTACAATGTCCTACGGCTCGAGGGACTAGAAACGTGGGTCTTGCTGCTACTGACGACGGGGCTGGACGTTCGTATCGTT
>NW_009216912.1:0-4280 GCF_000690835.1 Fulmarus glacialis | reverse complement strand
ATGATTCTATGATTTTAGTAGGTGTTTTTGTCCAAGCCATTTGCCAAGGGTGCGTCCTGCAAGCACCTTCTATGCTATTAAAAGGATCATCATTTAATCTTGCTGGAGTCCAAAATCAATACATGCTCAGAAGAATCAAAGCCTTGTCAATTATCAGGCTATCAAAGTGTACATTTGGAAGATTTTTCATGCCAGGTATGCTATTGCAGGTTTTGGTTTTTTAACATAATTAGCAACTCAGGTAATTAAGCTTACATTAGATCAATGAGATCTGAGACTGGAGTTAAAAGCTGAAAGTTTGTCAGCCTAATTGTAACAAATTGTTGATTTGACATACAAGGTTAACAGCAGCTCAGAGCTTAGAAGCAAAAAAAAAAAAAAAACAACAACTCAATCAATAGGGAAATCCTTTAAAGAAAAACTTTGCTGGGCTTGAGTATATGAGTGAAAGAGGGCACACACCAGAGGACAAAGAGAAATTTTGACTTAATATTTAAGACCCTTTGTAGATTAAAAAAGCCCCAAATGTACAAGATTTAATTAGAAGCTAACGATTTGGTGTTGTGGGGAGGTGAAGGGAGGGGAAGTGGGAATGGCTTGTTGAAATGACCTTGCTGTCAGGGTTTTACACAAGCTGTTAAATGTATGCAAAGAACCGCCAGGAAATCAATAAAATAAAACATTGCAATGGTCCAGTATGGAAGTGCAGGACATAGATTACCATTTTAATTTTCAGTCAATACAGAAACAGATGTCCCTGAAGCAGTAAAACATGACCTGCAAACAGATGTTCATTGCAGGACAAAAATGAATACAACAGCTATCTATAAATCTCTCATAGGTGTTTTCAAGAATAACTATACAGGGTGCATTGCTTCTGTATAATTGGTACTTATCTGTTGCTGATCAGGAATACCTACTCCCAAATTTCTTCATGATTTATCAGTTTTACAAAGCTTTTTGACAGCTGGCTTTAAAATTTACAGGGTGGCACTGGATGTGCTTGTTTTGCTTTGAAGTTTGCAGCTCTGGTCAGCATTTGAAAAAAGTATCCGGTGTAACCGTGAACAGGTTTTGAGATGATGCTGACCAAAAGATACTGAAGAGGGAAATTGAGTAGCTCAGAGAATTTTACTGGAGGTCACAGTTTTTCAAGGTTGATTGTTGCCAAAAGGTATTACTTTATTATGGTCTTTCATGTCCATTTGAATGAGTTAAGTAGACTATTTCTTTTGAGAGGCTAAACTTTTACAGTAAAATCTGATTGCTTTTCAGTTTGTGAAAGTAAGGGAGCTTGAAAACCTAATCCATTGATACCTTTGATTAGCTTTGACACCCATTTTTAGGACAGTATTGAATAAGTTTGTATTGCTTTTGCCTGTGCTTACAGATAGTCAGCACATAGTTTGAAGTGTTTTAATCACTTGGCTTATATTGAAAGGCTTCTCAAAATACCCAGTGCATTTGTGTTTGGTTTTGACTAGAAATAATTTCATTTCTAAACCACAACTACAGAGACCTGAAACTGTGCAGGATTTCTGCATGTGCTATATATTAAAACCCCATTGTAGAATATTTGCTCATCTCATAAATTCCATTTTCAAAATACCCATAGAGGCATAAAAAAAGAGAAAATAAGACAAACCTTTTCAAATTGCAGATGATGGCACTTTTGGGTTAAATAGGACTCGTGGTCCCTATCCAGCTTCTAACTAAAGTCAAGGGAAAAACAACTGATATGAGTAGGACCAGGGTCACCATCAGTGGCTATCGTACATACTTGCAGTTGCCGTAGTTTCCACAGAATCAAGCCCCTACCATGGGTTATTCAGTTCAGTGACAAAAGTTTAACGGAGTGATGTAATCAGTAGTTTTTTGCTCATGTTGAACCAGTGAAAAAACATTTGTGGTATGGGCGCAGGACCTCCGAAGGGCAGAGGCAAGCAGTGCCCAGAAGGATGAAGTTGGGGATTGACTGGGTAGTTAGCAGTACTAGGGTATCTTAGTGAAATGGTTTAGGTAAATAGTGCTTTGTGAAATTTGGTAGGTTTTGTACCATGTGGTTATTTATGTCATAAAAAGCAGCTCCTCCATATGAATTTTTCATTGAATTTCAGATTTGAATGAAATCAGAATGAAAATAAATGGAAGTTATTTCCATTTATCTGATTTTTGCAGCAATTCTATCCAACTGAGGAGTTAGCATAATTTATTTTCTGAGACTCAAATCTGTCCAAATAAAACAAATCCATCATAAGCTCACTGAGCAATTCAGTGTGTCTCTTCCTGACTTTGTAACAAAACTTGAAGCCAAGTGACAGATGCATATGGCTTCATTTTCAGGTTTCATGTTGTAGAATTCTACCTATAAAGGGATCATATGGTTGTAGGTAACCTCTTTCCTCTGTCAGGAAAAAAGTCCTTGAGAGAACTTCATGTACTCATTTTTGAAAATGGTATCTTTGCATAGCAAAATAAATATTTTTTTTTATATATAAGAAGAGGTGATTTCTGCCAAGTTAACACTATATGATAATCCCAGCATGTAATTTATCTTGGTAATTCTCCCCATCTTCTTTGCTAGGAGAAAACATGTTACCTCTTTTCTGAGTGTGTTATTTGTGAAAATAAAGGCCAAATAATTACTGGTGAAAAAAATTCAAAATTTTAGGGAGGAGTTTGCAAACCCTGAAATGCATTTTATTTTTTATGTTATTAATTTTGTGTTTACGTTTGATGTGGATATTGGTAGCAAAATTGATAAGACACTGGAAAAGTATTCTTGTGTATTTACCATGTAGCTTGGTTTTTGTTGTGATAGGAATCATGTATTTTAAAAGGAATAATGAAATTATAGTGAAAGAGACTTTTAGAAACTGAATTTGAAATAATAAAAATCATTTCCTTTCCTATTATATTTGGTGTCCTTTTAGTTTTGTATCTTTGTAACTTTTAGTATTTGTACTTAGAAAAATACCAGTAATGTACTATAAAAATCAAGGCACATAAAGTTTGTAATTACATTTTGCAAACTGCTTAAATCTCTGTATGACCAAAGAGATTATTACATCTTAATAGAAACAGATACTACATAGACAGATTTATTTATTTACTTTTAATTTCCAACAGCAGGTTTAGAATTGTTCAAGTGAATTCTAGCATATGATGTGGATTGGTTTGGTTGAGTCATGATTTGTCATTGGGAAAGATCAGATTTCTCCCCTATGGAGAAAGTGCATGGACATACTTATTAAGCAGTACACATGTGCTAATCTCACATTGTAACACGTTAGTTTGATTCTTTTGACATAAAAAAATCTAGAGTAGTAGCAATGTTATAAAGTGGGGTTATTAAATAAATGCCTTAATGCGTACATTTTGTATAGGCTTGTAATTTTTTTAAGAATGTCTCTATTTATGACTATTTTTGTGGTAAAATCTTAAGCTTATGAGAGAGTTATTTTGTTACATTTCCCCAGTTAGTGCTGCAGAAATTAGAAAGGTCACACTGTTTTTATATGCTTTTCAATTTATAAGGGTTTTTAAGATTTTTTTTTTTTCTTTTCTTTCTTTTACCAGCCATTCTAATGTGTGTTTACCTGTCATTAGAACAGGTAATAAGGATATAAATTGCACATGCCACATCATCACAGCAGGTTGTACACAGACACTTCAAAAAATATATCTGATAATCAGACTGACCATCCCAGATATTAAGTGTTTAGAAAATTAATTGAAAAACTTTTCTATATACCTTGTTATATTCTTTTATACTTCATAGAAGCGTAAACAAAGAAACAGTAAAAAAAAATGGAAACTAACTGTCTAGGGTTTTAAAATTTTTTTTAGCGTTGAGAATAATTGATTAGGGAAGTGGATTACATTTCAACATTCAAACTGCTTGTGCTGGAAAAGCTATCTTCTTTTTCTCCATTACACAATATAGAAAGGGTCAAGGTGTAAATTTGAAGTTTGTTTTTGGTTTTTTTTAGTTTTGTTTTTTTTTTTTTTTTACTTCAGCTTGCTGCACTTCAAAAAACACAGCCTTATGACTGAGACATAAATAATGATATTAATTCATTCATTCTATTCATTAAACAATGGAAAGTGAGGAATGCACCTCAGCTGCTGTATTTATATGTATGGAAATAGCTTTCAGGTTTCTGATGTGGGTTTTTTCCCCCATTTTTCATAGCTGTTGAAAAGTATTCCATTTTTCTTTCTTGAATCGTATTAATGATTGTATTTTGAAGGTTCAGACCATTCTCCCCCCCACCCCC
>NW_009216911.1:0-3199 GCF_000690835.1 Fulmarus glacialis | reverse complement strand
GGGGCGGGGAGAGCGCGGCACCGCACGCAGGCAGCCGGCTGCAGGGGGAGCGAGGGCCAGGCCGTGAGGAGGCGTACCGAGAAACTCCTGCTGGCACTGCCATCAAGGGACAGAGGGTTTCAGTCGAAACCCAGGCCCTGCCAGCTAGGCGTGCTGCGTATTAATCATCTCATGTGCTTGATGCGCCCTTGCCTAGCGCAACGTCCGACGTGGTTCTGCCAACGTGCCTTAACGCTGGCTCGGAAATTTAGGCCTGGATCTAGGAAAGAAAAAAATAAAAAGAGGATTAACCGAGAATTTTTCCCCCAAAAAGCTTGCGTCAGCATAAAGAAATCCCTGCTGGCTTCCTGCCTGAGCTCTGCCACTAGGTTGAAGGGGTCTGAGCAGGCGTGACAAATTCAACCGTCTGTGAAACCCAAGGCTCCCGTCCAGCCTATACGTTACAGCAAGTTCCTCACCAGTCTGAGTGGGGCTGGCGGCGGAGGTGATCCCGGGGGTCAGGATAGCTGCCTGTCACATCTCTGTTCAAAACACATCTGCAAAAACCGAATTTTCATTTTCACTTCCTTGAGCACTGAATATCCCAGAGAGGGTCAGACGTACCATATGGGCCAAGGTCACAAACAAAGTTTCCACCAATAGACTGGGCTGTGCTGGAAACCAGAACCAGCCACAGCCACACTCAAAGGCAGTCACCATCAAAAAGAATTGCTTGAAATCTATTTTGAACATGGTGACAGTGATATTTCATGCTGAAACCTGCTTTCCCCCCGCAGAGCTTTAGTACTGGGTGTCCATGCTTGCTGGGGAAGGCAGGGGTGGCAGAGGTGAACGCCCACGCGCAGAGAAACCACTGTCCCCACCACTGGCTGCTTTGAGTTTTAAAAAACAACTGCATAACTTTGTTTTGCAGGATGCGGTCTTTGCCCAGATTATGTTTAAAAGTAACGTCCTGTCCTTTCCACGCTATAAAATCCAATTTGACAGAGGATTCAATTACCACTAATCGTGCTTCACAGTTAAAAGCCTGAAGAGAAGTGAAGAGCATCTTAACGCTGTGTCCAAGGTATAGAATTCTGTTTCCTGACCACTATTGTATTTCCTTCTGTGTCAGTTGCCTACATGTTTGTTATGGAAGTTACTCATAACCACTACCATCATTTAAAAAAAATGGAAATTAAAAGTCATGTGTTTAAAAAAAAAAATTGCATGGTTTTGATAAACAGAGTTAAGGGAAAAGAAGCCTAACAGCGTTCCTTTAGGGTATATACAGTTCTGAAATAAACCTCCAGCTTCTCCTTTGGGAAAGCAAATATAAATTATTTAAGTAGTAGAATATGAACATATACAGTATCATTTTTAAAGGTGCAGAAATCCAGGTAAATAAGCAGTGTATCAATTCAGCAGAATTATTTCAGTAAGTGACAGTTTTCACCTCTCCTTTCATACGGAAAGAAATACACCTGTGTAATTACCAAATGTTTTTTTTCCTGAGCAGCTAGCCAAGCAAATTAGTTAATAAACACATAAAATCCCTACACTTCTACCTATGCATTGTTAGGGATGAAATACCTTTGCACAGATGCCAGAAATCCACAGTCACTGTTTATGCAACTATAAAGACTCTTCTGAAAACACACATATCCAGAAGTAGCATAAGACTAAATAGTCTTGGATCGCCCAAGAGGTTTTTCTTTAAAGGCCTTCCCTCCCCTGCATTACCTCAGCAATTCATAGGTTTCAAGCCGCACCCGAGGAATCCCATCTTTCCAGCCTAACCACCTACACAAACTCTCGCATCCTGCCAGCCGCAACTCTCTTCAAATGCTTGCTATTAATTAGTTCTTGAGCTTTGTGTCACATTTTGCTCACCTCATTAGTGCCTGCCTCTGAATAACTGATACGGTATTGGTTATAAACACAGATGCAACAATTTTGATCTATTTTGTATGGCCCAGCCCAAGTGCCACTTCGGGACAAGGCTTCCCGGCTGCAGCTGTTCTGGAACACAACTTGCTACAAATTCCTCTGCGCTTCATATCTCAGACCACACATCCTGCATAGGTATCAAGAAAATGAAGTTGGAAAAATTGGTCCTGATGTGTGTAAGCAATCGGATAAACGAAGGTGTGCTTGAATCTCACACCCTTCCGCATCAAAAGCAGCAACGCAGCCCAGTGTTAATTGCCTTCGCTGAAGGGTATCTTTGCTTTCACAGACTATTCTCCACTCTGCCTGTTAAATCAAGTAATTCATTGATGCATCCAAAGAAAGTTTATTTTCCTGTAGACTTCTTAGTCATTTGAACATTCATTTTGTATACAAAATGAGTTTTAGGAGTTTTTTGGCACTTAAAGTCCGTTGGGACTAATGGAAAACATCATGCGGAGCCCACAGGTTTAACCACACAAATCTGCAAGCTCTCCTGTTTTGCCTGTTGCCTCTGTCCCTGTTGCTATTGAAACAGATTGCACTGCCAAAAACGGAAGGGTGATAATCATCTGGGAAAAAAAAAAAAAAAAAGCTGGGAATGCAGCTAAAGATTATTTTTAAAGCACTGTCGCAGCATTTTGGTATTATATCCCTTTTTATAAAAGAGGCGGCCAGAAGCTATCAACAGAAGTGGAAACAATGCCTTGTATTTCAGGAGAAATCAGCTTCAAACAGCATTTTCCCTCAATTATCCTTCTAAGTTTTGTAGTATTTATATGGGGAAAACAAACTACGTTACAGCAAGCAGTTTCTGATCACTGCAAGTAGTGAAGCCCCATTTGCTAGACCGAAGTTTCATGGCCTATTGCGCTTTTAACGGAATTGCATTCAGAGTTTCCATTATTTTTGCCTATAATCGCTTTCTGCAGAGCGTTTTGGGCTTCTGCGTTTAATGTGCACAGGGCCGCCGGCACGTAGCGGGAAAGATCCGGTGGGTGCCCAAACAGCAGCCTGTCCTATCCCATCACGTATTATCACATTATTTGGCACAGGCCAACAGGCAGAAATGTTATTTCCACGGACCCCTGGCCTACATGACACTGTCACTCCCCTTTCTTTCGGAAAATGGACCAAAACCCAAGGGAAAATACCAACGTTATTTCCCCCTCTTCATCCTTTTGCCTTGTCGAAGGCCGTGGGACCTCAGGGCCCATCTGCGGAGCGGTGCTTGATGCTGCCGCAGTCCGGGCTGGGCTCTGAGACAGCA
>NW_009216910.1:47697-67598 GCF_000690835.1 Fulmarus glacialis | reverse complement strand
TCTTCTTCCTCCTCCTCCTCCTCCTCCTCACACTCACCCTCACCCTCATCCTCATCCTTACCCTCATCCTCATCCTCCTCTTCCTCATCCTCCTCCTCCCCAAACATCCTGCTCTCCGGAGTTGCAGCTCCGTCCCTTTTTAAGCCGTGCCCTACTTTGTATTGGCTGGTGAACAAGCCTGAAAATGGATATTACAGCTTTTTATGATATAATATCCCTCTAATTGGTGCTTCATAGGGCCGTGCCTGAATTCTTTTCAATTAAGCCCTAAACTACAGTAACTGTTTCTCGCGGTACATGCTGGAAAAGCCATTCACGAGAGAGGCGACTGGTACTGCACAATTCCAAAGTACCTTTAATGTGTCAAAAATGTTTTGTGAAGAAAGCAACACTGTAAATGCAATCACCTACATTGGTGTCCCCATTGTTAAGCGGGAGCCAAAGTATTGCTAATTGTCCTGCGTTTTAGCTGGGTTTTTAGAGCATTATGTAGTAAGTACACCGAAGGGTCAATTTGTGAAGTGAAATACTTAGCATGCAAAGCGTAATACAAGATGCTGTGTAATACTTGACCTCTCAGCATAATAAATGTAGCAGTGAAACGCTGTGCATTCAGGATTCGCTGAATAGAGCCTCCGCAGAGGAACAAAACCAGAAAATGTTCTCTTCATTCCTTTTTTTTTTTTTTCACTAAGCGAAAATTATTCTTTATAATGGCCATTGCAGCAATTAGCCAGCATTTGGGGAGAATAAATGTGCAGAAATAGCAATTTCTTATTTTAAATGAGATTTTTGTATGGAGCCTGCAAATTACTTGGAGGTATATGAATAATTGTTGCCTTAGTTTTATGCTGCAGAATGGGGTGTGGGTGGGTATAAAGATTTCCTATTTGCAGTTAAATGTTTAGACATTTTATTATTTTAATTTCACACTCAGTCTGTCTCGATTGACCCTGCTTTCCCCACTGATCATTTCATGTATGCCAGGAAGCAAGTACTCAGATGATGGAAGCTTTCCAATTAGAGCTTTATGGTTTGGGTGGGGGTGTGTGTGTTGGGGTGGAGGGGGTGTCGATCCTTTGTTTTTTCTTTTTTTTTTTTGGTGCTTTTTTTATGAATGTGACTTGTAAGTGCAAACAGGTTTTACTCTGGAAGCTACTACAGTGTTTTGAATTTAGCTTGCTAAATCAAAACATTTTAAGAATGTAGCATATTTGATGGGCACTTCTCATTATCCTCTAGAATGGTAAACCTAATTGGTGCTTTATTTACACATTTTAAAGGTTTTGTGCTCTGAAAAAAGAGATGCAAAATTCTTTCTCTTGGGCCTTACAGATTCCTGCATTGAGTTTTAAGTGGATTGAAATTTTTGTGCTTCACTTGCTAAAGTGGGAGAGGTTTTGTGAATATGAAATTAAAACACTTTCAGAGAAAGCATGGGAAGTTCTGACGGCTAGAAGCTATTAGGAACAGTTTGTTTTGGAAAAATTAATAAGCTTCATCGTGCATTTCACTAGAGGAGTGCTGGAAGTTTATACTCTGAATAATGGAACTTCCAGAGTAACTCTCTAAACATATGACCAAGAAAAAAGCTTGGATAATTAATTTAGAACACATAACTTCCTCTTACTTGATCTAAAACTTTCCTCCGCTGTGAGTTCTCTCCCTGCACTTTTATTCCCTCCTAGCCACCTATTCTCTCTTCTCTAAATTGCACATTAGCAGGATCACCTCTGAAAATGTGACTTCTTGGATAGTGGAATGACATAGTCTGAAGACAAGCACTGGTCTCTTACCCGGTCCATAAAAATGAATGGCCTCAGAAAATAAGGATTCTTTTACAGAACTTGTTCCTGTTCTTAAAATAATGGCAAATATTTTCCACAATTTTTATGCTTTAATAGTGTTTGAGGCTTTTTTTTTTGTAATAAATAGACAGGTTTTTTTATTATATGCAATAATAGGTTAAAATTAATAATGCAATCCTGGTATCTTGTTTAGGCCTGCTGCTGCAGTCACTGTGTGTTTCAAAACTCCTTCCACTTCATCAAGGTGTCTTGTCTGCAGGGATTTTTGGTTGCAATCCTGAACTAAATGCAGTCAGTTTGTATTTCATATAGCTTTAGAAGGAATTACTATAAAATAAAATTTGCTGGTGACCATAAGAAATAGTTACATTATACTCTGTATTAAGGAGTCATGCTCTTTTTAGTAACCTTTCTTTTTTCTTATCCTCTAATATCTATTTTTAATGGATCTTTTTGATAGAAGATGAACAACTAGCCCACAAAATGAGTAGAACAAGTGTAGAAATTACCAATGAACAAACCTGTAGCTTTAGATCTTCAGCAGCGTCTAGAATGAGTATTTTGTTAATCAAAAGTATTGCTATTAATGCTGCATACAGAAATTTTTCTCTTAACTTACTCAATGATATTAGAAAGAGATTCCATGAGTTTATGTGCTGGTAGAAGTATAGGTTCCACATCAGTGATGGTAATAATGTATTACACTGCAGTGTCTTATTTACCATGTATATTTGGCAGCCTGATGTGCTCCTCTGCCTACCATGATATTTTCTGTGAAAATTCAGATCACCTTTGTACTTTTGAAAGAAACTGATCTCCCAGAGAAGCATCCCTTCTAACTCAAACTTTGTACTCGTTTGAGTTGTCCTCATTTGAGTTGGAGAGTGGTCACTGTTTAGTCTCCTCTAACTTTGCCGTTCTCACATTGCGTGAACAGCTACGTTCTCTGCTGAGCTGTATTCTCTGAAGTCAGTTACTTTGCACCAGCAAACTGTTTGTCTCCCAGAGATTTATATTACTGGAAAATAAAAATTCTAGCTGCCCCAATGGGACTAGCTTCTAGCTTTCAACCATCCCAAGATATTAGATGAAATCAAGTGAGTTAATTGCTATGTGAGCAATATGCCGTTCAATTTTTTGAGGTATAGATAATTAGATTCACAGTATAAAGCAAGCTTATCTTAGCAGGAGAAGATAGAGAAGACAGCAGACTCAGTAAATTATTCAAAACTCCCCAGCATGCTTAAAACTTCTACAATTCAAAATATAAATTCAAAAGATCAAACAATAATTATCGCACACAATACATAAACTCATGTAGCATATCTTCTGTATTTTACTTTTGTCTTTGCCAGCTGCTGGGGAGTGTGATGATGACTGGTTATACTAGAGCACTTATGGGTAGTCTGTAACATTTAAATAAAAAGGTCGACTCATTTTTCGTTACCCATTTGTGACTAGTGCCTTCATAATAATAGTGTAAGAAAAAAATCTGTCTTTTGTGTTAGTTCCACACAAAATGTTCCCAGGTAACATGTTTTCAATATATATTGTAAAAGCTCCAGTATGAAAAGGAAGTTTGTAATGGACTTTTGTTTCTATCAACTTTGGGAAAGCACGATCAGTGAAGCAACAGAGAGCACGCCACTTCTTCAGCATCTTTGCCCTTTGTGCCTGTTAGTCTTTCATGTGGTATATAACGAAAAGTAGTCAAGGATTGTTAAAAGCATGTATTTTCAAATCAGTGTGTGTATCTAGGAAAACTAAGAGCTTAGCTAAAGCAAGCCCTGACAGCCATCAGTAGTATTGTTCAGCCAAAAAACGTAAGTGAAGGAAACGCAGTTTCTTCTACCTCAGTTTGTTCTGCCTTAGCTACCTTTATGACAATATTACTTACACATTCCTGTGCTTCAGTGGTTAATTCTCTTACTTAAATAGTTAAATATCCCAAAATAATCTAAACAATAGTCAGCCAAAGTCCTTAAACTTGGTAGATGCTTCCAGACACGATGTCACTAATAAATTCTTTATCCAAAAGCAATCAAAAATAAAATTCTGTATCTTTGCTGCTTCATAGGTACCACTGATAAGCTTCAGAGATACAGGAACCTTAGAACTGATGCAGGGGCAACCAATAGCCTGATGTGGTATTTAGCAACGAGTATACAACCAGAAGATGGGCACCTAATTCACTGTATAGACCTGATTTTCAAAGTAAACACACATTTCTCACCCCTTGAGAAAACTTTAATTTATTGCCAGGGGTCTCATTTTAGGCAGCTAGTCATCTATTTGTATATTCTAGTCTATTTCTAGAAAGAGGGAACTAAGTCCTCTGTTGAGGTCAATTTATTTGCTGGGAAAAAAACCCTCTTCAGCTATGATGAGACACATCTATCTATCTTGTAAATTAAATTCAGTTTCTTTCCAAAGATGTGCAAGGATGAATGTGGTCAAGCATTGCCTGATAATATGATACGTATGTTTACAAACTGATTTAGCAAACAGAAATAGTTTTTCTCATCTTCCATCTAGTAATGTTTTTACACATAGAAAAAGTATTTGATTCAGTGTGCTCTATTCATTAGTGGCTCCTGCTTCTCGTAAAACAGACAGTTATGGCTGGTAGGCGAGATGGTGTTCTTTGATTCATTAACTTACTGCTAGATGTTAATGAGGAGTTTTAAATTTAGAGAGAGAAAAAAGCAGCTTTGCAATCGCTGTCCATAACTACCTCCCTTCAGTGGTCTTGCAGATTCACCCTCACGTGTAACTTTTCCCCACAAGTAGACTTCATGCACATGGTCAATTAAGAGACTGAATCAAGTATTCCATTCACAAAAATAACCCATACGCTGTGACCTCCTAACTCTTTCACTTAAGCAGATCCATAGTGTAAAGAAGTGTAATTGATGGTGTACTTAACAGATTCGATTCAAATTTGTCAGAAAAAAAGATGTCTAAACAGGTGTTGGAAAATAGCATAACAAAACATTAACCCGCTTTCAGAGGTAACCTAAGGACATGTATTTTACAAGACAGGATGGAGGGTTGGGAATATATCAGGATGAAACAAGTTAAGGAAGATCCACCTGGCTTGTCTTATGTCGTCTACTGATTGTTTTCCTTCCTGCAATTTCTTCTTATCTTTTTTTTAACCGTTGAACTGGTGAATTGATTCATTTTGCACAAATTACGGAATACTCAATCAATGCAAGTCATTCCACCTCTTAGTCTTACTTTCTGATGTATTAATACTGTATATGATATTTTCTTCAACATTTCTGTAACCTCCAAACATAGTCCAGATAGTTCTATGAGAAATATAATTGCTTATCCCAGACATCAAATTTTACTCCAATTTGATGGTGTCAGCTCTATATGAAACCAGCAGGAAATGTACCTGTATGACTGAGAATGGAATTAGCTCCAAGGCTGGGTATGTCTGGTCAAAGGACAAAAATCCTCCAGACGTCAATGTATATGAGAAAAAAGGAGACAATGTAGAGATATATATAAAGAAGCAGTTGCATTAGTTTTAAACTAAGATTGCCAGTAAAATGAAAAATTTAGCAACAACTATAGAGCAGTATAGGGGCAGTTGCAATAAATTAAATGGGAAAAAAGTCAAAGGCACTCAAAGATGATGATATAAAATGGCACAAGATAAACAGAACACAACTGGAAATTGGGGTAGTTTTATTTGCCATGTCACAATAAGCATAATAAGATGTGTGAAATTTGTCACTTTCAATCTTCTCTTTTCTTTTTGTGGAGCATCATAAAGATGTTTATCCAGGCTTTTTCTGTGAATTTGCTGATGAATCCTAAAATTACAAATGAATGAGATCTGGCTTCAGGTTGAAATCAAGTGAAACCATTGATTTACTATTAATTCAGTATAAACACATAAATAAGGACAGGTTCATCCACTAGAATCTGTGCATTTATGAATCTTGGCAAACTATCCAGGACTATCGAGTTTTTAATGAGATCAAATCTGAGCAAGTTTCCTTTGGCTGCCGTATTAACTCTGAGTATTTAATACAACTCCAAAATACTATTTTGTTTCCCCATATAAATATATGTACATATATATGGATAGACAGATGTATGTATGCCTATATGCGTTTATACAAAACTTCTCAAACATATTTCTTCATGCATTGATAATGTTGAATCTCTGAAGAGGGCTATATGTTACATAGTATTCATTATATATAAATAGAAAAAAAATTCAAAAAAGATAATGGTTATATATGTAACATTACCTTTCAATATATTAATTCGTATCATGGAATTCATCAACAGAGTTGAAGAAAAACTGAAGTCTGGGATTTTGGTTACATAATTTCTTCAACATTTAAAACTAAAAAATATAATAATCTGTCAGATTGAAGTGGAACTTTGACCTATTGCAATAGGATTCAAAGCTGTTTTTTACTTTTACAGCTACTAAAAAGCTTGAACTTTAAGGTAAGTGTTTTTACTATGAAACAGCAAGCATTGCACGGGTTAATTAGCTGTAGACTTCGTTTTCCTCACATATTTCATTTGGAAAGCAAAAATTAAGGATCAAGAATTAATTAGCTATGTACAAACTATGAAAAATTGTTGAGGCAAGTGCTGTCTTGGTAATTCATGACTATATTTAGACATTATAATGATTAGATTTTAAAAGAAACAAGCTAATTAGAACATTTTTCCAAAGTCACACAGAGGTCAGGGATGACAGCGACCTTATGTAAAATGGAGACTAAATATCTGCTATTCTGCACATTGTATGGAACTGGTACAGTAAGGCTAAAGCCTTTTCCTGTTCAATGAGTTGGAATTAAACATGCTAATTTGAGATCTCCTTCAAGTATTTTATTTAACTACTTTGGCCTTTAATTCCTTTATATACATCATTTAATGTAATGTTATTTATATATATGAAGCACGTTATACTTATTAACCAATGTGCAAAAATCTAAAGTACAGATTTTATGTAATGGGCTAATTACAGGACTTTAAAGCCACCTACTGAGTTTTGCTAAGCTTAACAACAGGTTCACTGAACTGGATAAATTTATTCAAACTTGTGGAAATGAACCCCATTCTGTGTGCAACCGTACTGGGAAAACACACAAATTATACCTCAATACCAGTTTAATGGGTCAAACAGTGAACCTGAATACCAAACTTATCTACATCTTGCAACAGCAGAGAAGCTATAGGCCCTGGGTGAGAAGAGGAAGTGCCCATTCACAGTTTCTTCCTCAAGTTTGTAAATAACTCAGACTCGATATATGGGATGAGCCAGATTTTCAGTGCATGTGGAGTTGGCTTAGTTTTTCTTATGGTGGCCTTTGAAGCCGTGGTTTTAAAATGTGATACATGTATTTCATGGAATTGTAGAAGAAATGTAAAAGTTATGATCCTTTGCTATATCATCCTATGTGTGTTTTTATTTATTTATTTATTTATTTGAATATACTTTTAAAACTGAGTTTACTTCAATCAGTCATTTCATATGCATCCATTAGGTCTGAATTTCATCTAACTTGTGTGTTTGTCAATTGGGTCAAATTTAATCAAAGTTCAGTGACTGGGTCTTTGTCAAGATGGAACGAAATCAGAGTCAAGCCAAAAAATCTCAAGGTAGTGTTAAATTTTTGGCTTCATTATCTGAAGAGTCTAGAAGAGGCTTAGGTTTCCTACTTACTGTTAAAAGTTTCATAGAGGTTCACAAGGCTTCTACTTTCCTTGGATATCCAAAGTCACTTCATTGTTTTCCATCAAGTTAGTCTAGATTTATGTCAGTGGAATTCAGCAAAATATGTCCCCTAGTAAGCCTTTTTTTTCCCCACTTTGAACAGTATTCAAATAAAAGCAAAACAAAAAGGCCAGCTTTCTTATTCTAGCCATAACCTTTCCTTCAAAAATGATAAAGCAGTTTGCTATTTTAAACACCACTGTAGTCTAAGGTTAATTTGTGATTTTTTTCATTTGCATTGTTCTTCAAAAGTATCGTGTAGTTTATCTAATAAAAATCTTTTCTCAGAAATTGAGTATTCTGTTGCTGAGATTTTATGTATCTATATTCTGTTTTGGATAACTATGCATAATCTATTCAGTAGCTGACATTTGGGTCTTGATAGATACATTCAAGCATGTACTTTCAGGAATAATAATGCCAGTGCACTGTGTTCTACAATGTGTGCAATGAAAATGTGCCTCATAAAGCCCATAATTGTTGCTTAAGTTACAAAGATGATTTTTTTTCCCAGTAAATGAGGAACAAGCCACATAATCTTGCTAACACTATATGCCCAGGAAAGAAGAGTTTAAATAAGAAATGCATAAATTTAGCAGACTGCTGTAACAAATGAAATGGTGTAGCATTGAAAACATTTGAGGCAATTAATCAATGCTGTGTTTGCACATATCATTAAATATATTATACTAAGTTTAGATTTGATTTCTATGCTTCTTTTATAAAGAGTTAAAAGAAAATACATTTGAATTCATGCTGATACTGAAAACATGCTCCTAGCTCCTAGTTTCTTGGATTTCGAATCATTTCCATTAACAAACAGCTATTTGCCCTCTAATAAAATATGTCATTATGCTTTATTCACATCACACAAAAGAATCACTGAAAAATCGCCCCAATGATGGCCAATAATTACACATTTTGCTCCTGCACGAGCAATGAAGAAATCTGTTCATTGGAGAAAGCAGGTGCTGGGGCATCATGCTAATAGTCAATGTGTGCCACAGTAATTAGCCATTGCAATTGCTAAAATTAACAATTAGCTAACATGCAATTCTCTTTTTGCAGGCTGCAGTTTACTTTGTATAATCCTTGTATGTTCTTAGTAATTATTCTGACAGCTTATTATTTTTATTTTTTCTGGTTTGAACACAGCTTTAACATTTGAATCAGTCTACCCAAATGTTCAACAGGCAGTATGAAACAACTGCTTCACTAGGCAATTTCTAAGGAACAAATTTGTTTTTATTCTCAACTTTGTATTGTTCAAGAAATACACGATTCTTTTGTAGAGTAAGAACTTCTCGTCTTATTTGAGAGCTTGGGACCATAGCGAAGGTATTAAGGCTTTTTACACTGGTAGAACATAGGACTGTCGTGGTTTAACCTGGCAGGCAGCCAAATACCATGCAACGTGCTCACTCCCCCCCCCCCACCCCCCCCACCCCCCCCTGCAGTGGGACGAAACCAGGACAAGGATCATCCCAACTTTTTGGAAAAATTACTATGAATTATTCTATGCAGTTGGGTTCCTGATCATTGGTTCATCACCACTGGTTGTCTGTGGAGCTCTTGGTGGCAATCTGTGGAAACTTGGCAGGTCGTGAAGTTCTAATTCTCTTTGTTACTACTGTTAGCTAAATAACTCAAAAAGAATCATGGAATATACTAACCTCTCACGGCTTTTCATGTGAACACATGGTGGTGTTATCCCTGGAGTTGTTTGAAAGGCCTTCACAATCCTACTAGGAATCCTTCAGAATCATTCCTAGTGTATGGTCCATATTGTAGAAATGGGAAAAAAAACCCCCCAAACCAACCCAAATCCCAGAAAAGAGTAAGAACTATCATGCACAAATTAATGGTATGCCCTCATCTTGAATATCGTACGTTGGTCTTGCAAGCCACCTCAAAAGAGAGTAACAGTAGACAGAAAATAAATTCAACAAGGATGAGCAATGGTGTAGAATGGCATTTGAATCAGGAAAAACTAAAGAGACTGATCAGTATGGGAAAGATGACTGACTGGGATATAGTAGAGGCTTATACGTTTATAGGTGGTGCGGAGAAAGTGAGTGAAGAAAACTAATTGCATCTTCTTAAAAAATAGTTGAGGGGCACTCAATAAAATCATTCAGTTGAAAAGGCTCAAAAGCGATGACTTTTTCTCATGGTGCATAATTAAGCTGTGGAACTCATTGCCACAGGATGGCATGGGGCAAATGGCTAAATGGGCTGAAAGAAGAAATAGCTGGATTTATAGTAGGTAGGTCCTCAACAGTACTCATGATCTACTTATGCGGCCTCAGGCTCAAAAGTCTCTGAAACTGGCAGGATATGCAACTGTATAGCAAGGAAAGCTCCATCTGCACATACACAGCTTTTCCTTGAACGTCTTACACCCTGTTCTAAGCCATTGTTACAGAAAGGCTTCCAGAGCTAGATGAAACTTTGGTTTGACCTGCTCTAGTCATCTTTTGTTTTGTTTAGCAATACACACTGTATAAAAATCTCAGTAATGTGCTACAACAAAGACGCCAAAGATTGGATTTGTTCCCTGCATATTCAGGTCAAAATCCAGCTGACACATAAATCTGTGCAACTCAGTTGAAATCGTATTTACATAGGCAGATCATACCCTGCATGTTTGGCTTTGGGTTTTTTTTTTTTGTATTAGTAGATAGAGATAACCGGACCCACTGAAAACACTGGTAGCTTGCTAACCAGAAGGGCCATATTCTTCTCCAGCACAGGCTTACACCTGTGTAACTCCAGTGACTCCAGTGGAATTCTTCCCAATTTTATAGGTGTAAGTGAGATGATAATAAGGCTTGGGGAATTTATATAATCTTCTGTAATCAGCATGGCATCTGTAGCTGGCATCAAACCAAGAGCAGTTTTTTAAACAGTTCTTTAAAAGCTCCTCCACGTTTTTAAAATACTTTATAATGTGATTTGCTCCTCTGCATACTAACCAGCCAAGCCATGTTAGACAGAAGTAAGCTGTCTCAGCAACTGTAGTTTTTGACCTTATTTTTTAATAAAAAAGCTCATCACAGATGGAGTCAGAAAGAAGCAACAAAAACATTCTCCAGGATCAGTGCGATTTTCCCAGAGAAGGCAGAGTGAGGTATGAGAGTAAGACTGAACTATGGAGTCCAAGCCTTTAGTTAAGGCAATAATGATAGAAGGATCAGTTACAAGAGTAAGGATCGCAGTCAGGCATGTTTCGACTGTACCCAGCACACTAGGCTTAGTAGTTCTGTGGCTTCCATGCAATACTACAATTGGTGATGGAGAACAACTAATGAAAATGAGAATGGAAAATGCATTCCATTTCTGAGGAGCTATCTGATATTTAAGGTAATATTCTTGGTGACCATAACCTCTGTGGACTTCAGTGACAATATTTTCATATTCATCAGCTGAGAAACTAAAGTCTATAGCCATGGAAAGAATTAGCCACTCATAGGTGGTTTAAGTATCTACATCAAAGGGGGCAATCAAGATTTCTATCTTAAAGCCACAGGCACCCAATGCCTATAGAGACTTACGTTTTAGCTGGAAAAAAGTCTGTGCATGTCTGTATTCCTGTTCATATCATGCTAAGAAGAATCTGTTGTCAATGATAAGCAGTAGTGGTAAGCTGAGTTTCGCAGTGGCCCACGAGGTAGATATATCCTGCCTGCATCCTCTGTGAAGATGTCAGTCCAGTACACAGGAGAGTGTGATTTTAACTCTGCTAGTCAGGGCTGATGCAAAGTTCACAAACGTATGTCTCAGCTTAACCCACAGAAGAAGATGGACTTCTATTAACATACTGAGTGACGTGTTGGGTGGCTGAGGCATTGATACACACTTATTTTTGTTCCTTCTGATATTTTTGTTCCTACTCCTAATGTAGTAGGAGACAGAAAGTAAGTTGTGTGCCACAAGTGCTATTTTTCTCCCTGGTACAATTTTTCCCAGTCTGGTTCACCGGGAGATACGTTGTCAGAGACAAAAAGCTTTGATTAGGTGCTGGCCTTTGAATTTGGTTTCCATAGGTAAATGTCCACTGTACACTTTTACAGGTGCTTCTAAAGATTAGAGAACTTAACTAACCAGAAAAGAGGAGACTCTTAGTTCTTTACTGAATTGTACCTGTTGGATAAACTACAGAAACACCCTCAGGTGGAGAGAACTCAGGACTTCTTCAACTTGTGCAATTAACCTAAGTACTAGGCTCAGCTGTCATTCATCTCACATTCCTTCTCTCTGTCCTAGCAAATTTTCAATTCTTTTCTAAAAAGTGGAACACTCTCCACAGGGGCATTGGCATTACTACTTTTGTTGGGCCTGGTGTCTTCCCTGGGTGCATGGAAACCCCATTTCAGGGTGAAATCTGGGCACGTGCTGTCTTTTGTACACAGCCTTTCATATGGTCAGAAGGGAGGTGTGGCCTTTGGCAGCCAGGTTCTTTACTGGATGCTAAGAGGCCAGAATCCTGGACCACCCCACAGCATATGCAACTTTGTGGACTTAGGCATAAAACTTGACTATATGAACCCAAGAGAGGAAGATTTAGAAGAAGATTTAGGAAACAGAATTTCCCCCATAAGTGTCCCCACTGAGCAGAAAAAAATATTTCACTGGAACGCACCAACTACATAATAACCTTACTGACAACAGCATGTTGGCTCGAATCCATCAGTGAAGTAACTGTTAGTTTTGATGCATCCCATGGCCTTCGTTTCATGGCAAGTCCTACAACTAAAGGTGAAAAGTAGAACCACTGCTGATCATTGCTTCATTGTCACGTTCCACATAATTTTGTTGAGAATGAAATGCCATATGTCAGTCCTGGTGGGAACAAAGAAGAGAGAGGAAGTGAAAAGCTTAAGCTTGCATAGCGATAATACACATACATAGCACATAGAAGATTTCCCTGAATTGGGGGAAATTAATAATCTTAACACAGCAATCTACCTCTATGTGTATACTTTATTGAAAGAGATCAGCTCAGATCATCCCCATTAAAGCCATCTTGAGTTCTCCAATAGCACACAGTGGTCCAAATGATGGGCTGTAACATGCCATTTAGGAAGGTTCAAGTCATATCATGTTAGGATACTTTTAGTCACATTTAGTTTAATCTCTAATCTGGTTTAAAGGTTGTAAATGGAGTATGCTTGGACTCTAATTTTAGTTCTCAATAGCTACTGATATATTTTCCTTTTTTTTGAAAATGTTTCTTTTCAGGTTTATCTTACCGAATCAAAGGCTGGGGGAAGTGAGAGATATTAATGTCTCAACTCTCTTGCATTGTCTCTGCAAGTTCCTCAAATCGCTAGCCTCAAGCCTGTGGTCCACCATAATTATTGAATGTTGCACCATCTTGCTCCCATCCCAGACTTCATATAAGGCTTAAAATACAAACACAGGGGAATTCAAATTTTATGGTTTCTCTTACTTTACAATTATATTAGGTCACCCATATGGTATAAAATATATTTAATTACCAATTTTATATATACCTAAGACCACATTTTGTATGGCTCGGGCATGCTGATGTCATAAGATCATAGAATATAGAAAGAAACAGATTATGATCTGCTAAGTTATAAGAATTATTTTGGTATACATCTGGTATTTGGTATATACATTCGGTATACAATGGTTCATGATTTGTGAATGGGGTAGCAAAAATTAATTACATAGGGCATCCCAAAACAGCAGTGACAATTTTAGAGCACTATATTCTATACCTGGTGCATGCCAAATGGTTGCCAAACATGATACCAAAATATTTTTGTGGCTGCTGTTATTTTTGTTTCCAGTATTGAGACTATTTCTTATGTTTCTGCTTATAAGACCAAAGGCTTCGTTAATTTCAGTCTAACAGGGATTTGGAAGTGTGGAACTGATTTAATCAGGACATTTGGGATGATCTGAAATTCATGATGAATTCAAGCTAAGTCACAGCTGCTCTATATCCCACTGCAAATACTTAGAAATCAGCAACTTCTGGATCATGAAAGATCATGAGCTACCAAGTTTTAAATTTATCTTTGGACTAAATTGAACATGACCAATGTTGTATTTTAGAGATGTATCATAGTCCTTTTTAGAAAAAAAATCATAGTGTGCATGCAATTTACTGATAATAATCTTTATAACAACTCAGGAAAAATACCTTTACAGCGTTAGATATTTCAAATCCTGGCACAGGGAGCAAAGTCTAGATTTTTGAGATTGCTCGCTTGGTGTCACTGGTGCTACCTGGAGCTTTAGGACACTTAGAGCACTGCATGGTGGCTCATCTGGCAATGAAACTTATGTTGCTTGTTGAAATGATGCATGGGTTCTCAAGAGATGAATCAAGAAATTTGATGGGGTCACCAGCAAAAGCTTCTGAAAATCTGTGAGAGGTTTACTGTTGACTTCAACAGGCTTTGGATCAGGCTTATGCAGAGATCTTCAGACACATGAATGTTACATAGCTGATCCATCTGAGAGAGGAAGACACATAGTAAGGACAAAATCACGATTCCTTAGTCTCTGTAAGTAATCTAAATGCCTATATTTCATTTCATTTGTACTGGCTCCCAACACAGGGGCACAAAATATAAAGCTAAATAATCTCCAGAGCATGATAAATTTTAGAACAACGAAGCCTGTTTTATTTTACCATCATACCTGTTCAAGATGTGCTAAGTATTACATTTTTAGCTAAGAATGTTAAGAAATTAGAAATTAATTACACTTTAATATACATTAACTATGTTATAAAAAGTTGTCCTATGAAAGGAACAAAGCTGTTAATTAAATGAACTCGCTTTTTTGCAAACCAAGATAGATTTAAAATGGCATGCTCTCCAGAATATGTATGCTATGGAGTAAATCTTCTGCAGCAAGAGGATAAATATGTTGTAAACTTCCTTATTTAAGATGGTGTTGTATATAAACCAAGGCATATAAAACTATAGTATGTTTCCTTATATACAGACATATAATCAAACAAGAACAAATCTACCACCAACTGCTTCATACTGTGTTGTGCTTTGGTAGCGAAGGAAAGCCAAGTTTCTAGCCTGGGTCTAGCCTGACTCAGGCCATAACTTGTGAGTCCTGCTATTCTAACCCTTTCTCTTGATCTGCTTTTCAGCATGTCTTAGAGTACACAGCTCAAAGCAGCAGGGGAGTTTCTTAGCAAAGGGCCACCCACTTGCATATTATTCCTTCCTTGCCTGTGACATGACACAAGAACAAAGTAGACATTAACCGCTACATTAAACCCAGAAGGAAAGTAATCAGTAACCTGTTATTCCCTTAATAAAGGGAAACACATGCAGTGTGAAATCCAGAAGACTAATCAATAGCCTCAGACAATGCAATGTGCCAAACAAATTGCAAATCAATTAGAATCCTTGTTTTCTTTGAAATGGTTCACTATACCTAAAGCAATTACTCGTTCATTAGACCTAATTTAACAGCATGACTGCCCTAGCAACAACTGGCAGCGTCTGGCTATCAAATGGAAGAATGGCAGCTTATTTCTGTCTGTCTGTCTCTGAGTCTAACGCCAATCAAAAAAGAAGAATTCCTTTATATAAGACAACTTTTCATTAATGGGCAAAATATTTTCTGTGAAGGAAGAATCAAGAATCCTATCTGATTTTTTTGAATTGGGTTTTATTAACTACGTAAGGGAATTGATGTTGACTTTTTATGAAGAAATTCTGAAGTTCTTTAAGTGTTTCTGTAAGTTGTGATACTAAGATATGCAAGAAGGAGGGAAAGTTTTAGACCTCCTTCCATAAATCCTTTGGGATTTGGGAAAAAAGTATGTCCTATATGTGTTCACATCAGCCGCATGTTTACCACAATTGAAATGGCACAATAAGATTAGCATGGTCCGGCACAGGATGACACAGATTCGTCAAACGGTTCATAATCCCTTTGATGGGCTCAGAGGGCATTCAGCATTTGATAGAAACCCTCCCTATTGTCTTCCCTTGGCATTGGATCAGGCCCCTAATACCCTAACTACAGGTTTAAAGTGATGTTTTTATATTTGGTTTCCTGCTGTATTCAGTGATATGGTAATAGCATAGCCATATGGGTCTTAAGAGATTTTTAGAAAACATTGATGTTTTTAATATACACTCCTTTCCCTCCCTGTAAATCTCACACTCATGAAACTAACTTTTTCCTCTTCCTCTGTTGTGGTGCACGGCAACCTTGTGATGAAAGGGATGTACCTGGAATGGGGTCAGCTGGCGGGAAGCCACCTCCAGGACAGGGGACTAGCTGCCTTGCCATGCTTGCAGCATAGGTATTTCCAGCCCTCACAGTGAATAAAGGCAAATAGGAATGTTACACACCTTTAGTGGTTGGTATCAGGGGTGTTTCCAGGACCTAAAGCAAGTTCCAGAGCTAGCTGGGGCTTTCTCCTTTTTAATGTTACTGGGGCAAGGTACTGCACTGTCAGGTACTTCAGGGTTAAGATACTGCACTGGCAATCTGTCCAGGATTAAATCCACGACAATTTTGGCCTGTAAACTTTAACCACAGGGGAAAAAAGGAAATGCTTGCCTAGAGGGTTATTTTTAATGGCCATGATTTGAAACCCTTATATTGTTTATTGACCTTTAAAGATGTGACATTCTTCTGTAAAAATCCTTGTAAACTCTTCAGTGTATATACATGTGCATATATATAAATATACATAGCCTAAATATATATATAGCCTAAATATATATATAGCCTATAAACATATAGCCTAAATATATATGTATATATTTATAGCCTCAGTTGGAGTATATTTTTATATTAATTGAAGTAATTTCTAATTTCCAGCAGATAAAACACCCTTCAAAATTATTTTAGAAAGCCTTTGAATATTTTTTGGGGCTATATTTAGTGTCAAGTTGATTTAATTACTTTTAGAACAGCTGCTATTACAGGCAGTTGGAGCTGTTAAAAGTGACCGTGAGTATTTATCTAAAGATATTAAACTTCAATGTTCAGTCTTGCCAGGCCTGCTAGACTTTTATCCTCCTGGATCTTGCCATCCTTTTTGGTGGTGTAATACTCTCCCCCACTGCAGAGAGGATTAGTGAGATGGTATTTTAATTTTGAGCACAGAATATTTTTCTGGAAGTTTGTCTCTTTTTTGTGGCAATCAAGGGCTGCTCAGGAGATGGAAATGTAAGAGGTAAGTGCAATAATCATAGAAGCATAATAAATGATCACAGTTCCATATTTTACCATATATACCTTGTCTGCATCTGCATGTATATGCATATTTGATGTTTAGCTGTAAATTCAGAGATTACTCACCATTCCTTACATCTTACACAAACCCAAAGTAGCTGAGCTTTGTCTACTGGAATTTAATCTGGCATTACAGACCCAAGCAATGCTCAGGGTTGCAACTTGGCTAGCAGGCACAGATACTGAGATCCTATCTGAAAGACTTTGGACCACTGAATCCAAGTATTCCTGAGCCTTCTAGCCCGGCAGGCTAGTCTTTTCCTTGGAGTACAGACTAAGGAGCCATGAAAGGCACCATAAAACCAATAAAACATGTAATTAAAATTTTTTCCTGATGTTTTAATATAGACCTTACAGTTCACATATGCTATCCAGTACCAAGCAGATGCTTAGGTTTTTAAGAGGGTAAGAAGTCTGAAATCACTTTATAACTCAAATGGTGTCAAATTGAAGTTCACAATAATCTTCTGCAGTGGCTCTGCCAACATTTAGAGTTCACTAAGAATTATTTTTAACACTTTACCACACATACATCAATAGTTGAAATGTGTTATTAAGTGTGACTGAACAATTGGTTAAAATTAGTTGGAAGCACTTAGCTAGAAATGCTACCTTTTGACTGTTAGAGCAAGTGCCATGAGGCACCTTGAACTTAAGGAATGTGAAATTAACTACAAATTACCTATTAACTTCTGCTCTTAACATATTCAATAAAGTAGGACAGCCATTCATGCCCTCACTTTGATGGAAAACTTGAGTATATGTTCATGTCCATTCTTTTTTGGCAAAACAACAGTAGCCACTAAGCAATGGACATATTGTTCATATGCTTATATCTCCCTAGAACCTATGTGACTTAAGACTATGTACCAGCATTCTATTGCGCAGGTATGGCAACCTGAAACATGTCCTAAACTGGATATAGCTTTTTCTTGTTTTGCCAGCGTTTGAAACACAACAGAATCTGAAACTAGACAAAGGACATCTTAATACTTGTAACTGAGATATAATCATTATGTGGCTGTTGCGAAATAACTAATCTTGACATACAATAAATTGTGCCTTTTCGTTTTGTGGGATCCCTTGCAGGTGAACTCCCTATGATTTTACATTTATCGGATTTCATACATTTACTAGATTTTAGCACTGATATGAATTGGAACTGAAGTGATCTGTAGGTAGCTCCATTACCTTCTTGCTTTTGCACAGGTAATGTGCAGGTGTTGATTTATTGCAAAGCTGAACACATACTAGAAGTCATCTTGAGGTAAAGAGAGAGTATCTGCCAACTGTCTCCATGCCATGGCATCTGGGTGAGGGTCCTGGTTGTTGGCAGGGCTATTCCTGAGTTCCTTTACCAGCCAGTCCAGGACCTGGCTGGTGGGAAACTCCACATGAACCACGCGTGGATCAGAGAAACCCACTGTGTATCTGATCTTGTGAGAATGCTTCTGCGTGCAGTGCCCTGACACCTAGTGGATCACATATAGACCTTTCAAAAACCGCTGAACAGATGACACTTTGGAGTCTTTGTACTTTGCATGTAAGGGCAGAGGCATATATTGGTATAGGTGAAGAACATATCGTCTGTGGAAAGCACCCACACGCAAGCATTAAGGATCATTACTGCTGTTTCTTATTCTTTTAATAACATATAATTCCCATTTTACAAACTTGAGTAGAAATCAATACTTTTTGCTCTGCAATTACATCTGTGTCATTAAGGGCTGTGACAGACAAGCTGAAATAACTGCAATATTTTTAGTGTTGTTGCTTCAAGCTCTCTGGGCTATACCTATAGCAGAGTTTACTACTCCAGTGTCAGAGGTAACCACCCCTTTAGCAGCTGTATCGGAACAAGATATGTATTTGTGTCTCAGTCCATCTTAGTTTACTGCTCAGCATCTCAGCTTAGAACATCAATGAACTACACATTTCTAAAGACAGGATTAATTCCACCACACTTTAGCTGCCTAAAAGTGAGGCACCTGAGCTGCCAGTCATTTAGGGTCCTTTTGCAGCTATTGAAGAGAGACAAGGAATTCCAGAGACTGTAAGATAATTGAGCCCCACACTGTGCAAACTGTGCATTTAATATTTAGCTTAGTAGCAGATAACACTCATGATATTCACAGATTATGCATACATTTCCAATACATAATGTCCAGTTAGACTCAAACATTTGATATTAGACTACAGCTTCCCTTGAAAAACAATGCATCCCTGCTTGTGTTTAGAACAATTTTTTTTTATTTAATTTTTTTTTTTTTTTTGGTAAGAATGTGGCTGGGGGTATACCACTGGAATATCTTTTTAATTTTCAAAATAAACATTTTCTCTAAGGACTTAAGAGTAGTGGAGGACTACTGCATTGTCGACACTGCTTTCAAATAACAATGCATTTGTCATCTTTGACTGACTCTTACGTGTATAGTTAAAGACAATTCAGTAGCAACAGCTAAGTATCATTCTTCTCATTCATGTTTGGCAATGCAGGAAATCCAAGCACACATTGATGGCAATTGGATTTCTTTGTTTCCTGCTTATTACAAGGGTAATAGGGCTGGAAGGGATCTCAAGATGTCATCCCATTGATCTTCCAGCCCCAAGGCAGAATTGACTGTATTTTGAAGTTGATTAATGGGAGGAAATGTAATCTGTGTTTTGTGTTCTGGTAATTAAGCATTTTACAGAGATGTGGCTGTGGCTAATCTGAAGAATGATTATGCATATACATATGTATGCCATGATGAGGCATCTCTCTATGCAAGAAAGAACTGGTCCTAACAGAACTGCACATGTTTCAGTCAATCCATACCTTACAGTTATATTGATAATGTATGAGTCAAAAGGGGATGGGATTCATCCTCTCATAGTGGCACTGGTTCAATAGTGAAAAAAACTTACTTCAGTGTCTCAGTGAACATATGTAAAGAAGAATCCAGAGGGACAGAATAAAGAGCATTCAGAAAAAGACTCTCTTTAACACTTTCTACATAATTCCACTCTTTATAAAAGGCTGTTTCCAGGCTATTGAAAGGGCTTCTTCCAGGCTATTGACAAGGTGATGACAATCA
>NW_009216910.1:0-47671 GCF_000690835.1 Fulmarus glacialis | reverse complement strand
ACACTGAAACTATTTATTATTTCCTACTATGCAATTGTGGCTTGAATAGCAAAAAGTTCATATTTTTTTCAAAGCTTTTAGGGCATGATTCCTCTTATCTCTGTTGGAATCTATATTATAGCTAGTGTCATAGTGAGGCCACTCTCTGTCATCTTTGAAAGGTCATGGAGATCAGGGGGAGGTCCATGATGACTAGAGAGGCGCAAATGCTGCACCCATCTTTAAAACAGGCCAAAGGGGCAATCTGGGAAAGTACAGGCCTTATTTCGGTCTCCAGGACAATCACAGAATGAGTCCTCCTTGAATGCATTTATAGGTGTATGAAGAAGGTGGTGATTGGAAAGTCAGCAGATAAAATCATGCTTTTCCCAATTGCTTTCTATGATGAAATGACTAGATCTGTGGATGAGGGGAGTGCAGTGGATGTCATTTACCTTGCCTTTAGCAAGGCTTTGGACAGTCTCCAAAATATTCTTGTATTCAAGGTGGGATGTTATGGTCTAGATTGTTGGACAAATGGATGAGTAAATAACTGGTTGGTTGATCAGGCTCAGAAGTTAGTGATTAATGAGTCATGCTCTACCTGGAGGCTGGTAACAAATGGAGCATTACAGGGATCTATCACAGGACTTGGCCTGTTAACCACCTTCATCAATGATCTGAAGCAGATGGCAGAGTGCACTCTCATCAGGTGTGAGGTGACACCAAACTGACGGTACCAGTTGATGCACTTGAGGGCAAGGCTGCCACCTGAGGGGACCCAAGATGGCCTGAAGGAACAGACCAACGGGAACATTACGAAATTCAACAAAGACAAATGCAAAGTCCTGCCCCTGGGAAGGAAGAGCTCCTGGCAGCAGTACAGGCTGGGGAGCAGCTCTGCTCCCCAGGGGAGCTGGTGGTCTTGGTGGGCAGTGAGCTGAAGACGAGCCTGTAGTGTGCTCCTGCACGAGAGCATCCAGGGCAATAGTCACAGGAGCACAGCCAGTAGACTGATGAGAGTGATTATCCCCCTCTACTCAGCCCTGGGAGACCACATCTGGGTACTGTGTCCAGTTTTGGGTGCACCAGTACAAGACAGGTAATGATCAGCTGGAGGGAGTTCAGCAAAGTACCACCGAGATCATCAGGGGTTGGAGCACTTGCCCTGTAAGGACAGACTGTGGGACTGGGGCTTGTTTAACCTGGAAAAGTGGCAGATTTGGAGGGATCTAACAGCAGCCCCCCAGTACTGTCGGGGTGGGCATTGCTTCTCTGGACTGACCTACCAGCCTTATCTCAATAGCCTCTGGTTTCAGCTTCGGGAAGGACAGCTGTCAGCCATGATGGTGGCACTGGGAAGGTCATTCGGCTCTGTATAGGGGAAGTGGAATTTGGGTAGTGCTGCCATGCAACCAAAATAATATCCTGTAGCAAAACCAATCAATTAAATAGATCTGATTTTAAAAAAAGACAGGAAAAGAGAAAGAGAAGGTATTGATCAGTGATTAGGGTAAACCAGCATTTTAGGATAAAAAATATGTAATTTGAATTAACAAGCAATGAAGAAAATTTTGAACTAGTACACAGGGAGAGAGGTACTTCCAGAAACATCAAGGTAAATTAACTCATAACAAATCCAGAGCAGTAACCAATTTAGGACATTGCAAACCCTCACTTGGAAAGGTTTCAAATGCATTTTGAAGTCTTCAGTTTTATTTATTTTTCATTTTCCCCTGTTCACTGCAATTGATGACAGAAATTAAGGGTACTTAGTAATTCACAGAAGCTCCCCAACAATTTGAAGGATTGGCACAACTGCAAACTCTCTAAGAGACTTCAGGCATCTGGGCAAAGATTCTTATTTGAACATCTCTCAAAGGTGTGGTCTGTTGCACAGGGCAGGAATAATTTGAAAGCTCTGGAAATTTATAATCCATATTCCAAGCATATGCAATATGACCATACACCATAAAAATACTACACTATAAAAAAAGGTAAATATTGCCAAGACAAAAGCAAGATTGTATTTTGTTCTGTGTTTGTGATGTTTCCAGAATATCTGGGCCCTAAATTCCTACTTGGCGTCTTCATTGTTATTACAATAAAAATTATAACAATATAAGGCAATTAACTCCAGATACTTGAATAAGAAGGAAGCAATATTTTCAAACTAATTAAAACAATTCAAACTAATACACATTACATCTGAGAACCACAGATAAAAATACTTGGCAAAAGTCTAGTCATATAAATAAAGATCAGTTTAGAACAGCCATTACATTTTATATGCTTATTAGTAAATAATTTTACTGTTTTCACAAAAGTGTGTGTGTCTACAAATAGGTGTATGAATAAATATCTGTACTAATAAGGGACCTCAATGCAGCTGAAAAGATTACAACAACTTTCTATTCCTAAGGCTACGCATTTGCATTTCCAAAATTTATGCATGTTTGTTATTAACAAATTATTCAATTTTTTACAAAATTAATTTTTTATATATATGCTCAAGCTTTTGAATGTACCTAACATTTTTGCAAAATGGTGCTTAAAGAAATTCAGGCAAGCAACTTCCCTGCAACTGTTTTTTAAAATGTTGTTCTATCATTGGTTATTAATGAGTAAGTTTATTACAAATGTTTTAACTTGGTTTTGTGAATTTTCCTGTACCAGTAACATTACATGAAAAATCTCAAATCACTGTGAAAAATTCAGGGTGATTTAAGACAGCAGTCTTGTAGCAGACCCTGACTGTTGAGGATCATCCTATGCATTAAAAGGAAGGAAAAGTTCAGCTTGATGATTGTAGTGAAAATTAAGAAGTAGGGAGGCTGTCACATTTTGTTGAAGATGGAAGCAATGAGGTTTTATGTATATGAATCATTATTTGTTTTCCTCTTAAGGGAATTATTCAAACTGTCCACTAGCTTTCCAACAAAAAGAAATAAAATTAGCTATAACACTATTATAATAGCAAATTTAAAGAGATCCTCTCTTATTATAATTCTTCACATATTGCCAAGACCAGTCAGTCAAAATTTATGACTGATAGTATTTATGGCACCTATCAAAATGCTTTAAATGGCTTTTTCTAGCAAGAGACTCACCAAAAATTATCAAGGAGATTTTATATACGTGATATACTTCCCTTTACTACAGCACATGCTTCAGAGACTTGATTACTGGTAAAGCAAAGATAAAAGCTATAACAGAATGGTGGTCAAACAAGTGGAGCCTATAAAGTATGCACTCCTCTTTTGTTTGCTGCTATACAAAAAGTGAATAGACAAGCCCTTTTGCAAACTTGCAGAGGACCCACTTTTTCCCTACCCCCCACTCCTGGGAATAAGCCATTTTAATTATTGAAGTTTTTTTGTTTAATCTTCCACCAACAAGTAATATGAATATTTTATACAACACTGATGAATGCTTAACTAATACAGTTCTTCATACAAATGCAAACTTCCTTTTTACTGGCCTCTGGTGACTATGCATCTAGTGCCAGAGTGGCATCATTCAGCTCCAGTTGCTATAGCATTTTCAAGAACCTCTCTGTTCTTGTCATAAATTATCTTTAAGTGAAAAAAGCTCCAAGGAGGTCTGCAGCAAACTGTATCAAATAATGAATTTCTAAGCTGTGGTAGAAAACACTCATCTTACTTATATTCTTCTACCATCGATTGTTTAGTGACCCTTCTTTGGGATACAGATGAGCATAACCCTGAAAAATGTTTGTGTTGTCTTTCTCTTGCTGGCAGCCTGCAGCCTGCATGATCTAATAAATATTGGCAGGACCAAATGAAATAATATAGAAGAGCTTCTCTTCTTTAAAGTCCATAGACCAAGAGACTCTTGTCACTTGTTAATATCTCCATCAAACAGTGAAGTGTTAACATATGTGATACGACCACGCAATCAAGTAAGGACCGATTTGTTGACTAATTAAACCAACACAACAAGCTCTTTAGCACCTACAAGTGACAAGTTTAGAGCAGGCAAGTGGAAACTCTCAATTGAGTCCCCTTTTATGAGACTATCATGCCAAATTCAATTCTGACTGAGTAGTATTTGAATGTACTTGACTTCCACTATGTGCTGACATGCTTACAATAATTCATCATGTGTGACAATAGCCCAATATTAGAGATTTATGATATATACAAAACAGTTACAAATGAAATGTAGCCCTAACATGTGTCTGCTTTACTTATCCACAGCCTATTGATATTATAATTAATGGTCAATTACTTAGGGATAGAGAATAGAAAATAGTCATTACCAGTTTCAGTCATCATCTGTTTTTGGCAAATTCTGGAAGTAAATGAAACCATTTTCATACTGTTTGGCGGTTGCTGGAAAGTACACTGTTGCTCACTGCAAGAAGAACGGCTTTGCTATCTGTTATGCAGTTGAAGAGTTATTTTAGGAACATAATATTTATTTTATTATTATCATAATGTAGGTAAATTTTAAAAGGTGTATCTGGGAAGAAGAAAATATAGTGAACATTGCATGCGAATATTTTACAAAGATTGCTAGCACTGGTCAATTTTACACACAGACACACACACAAGCCAATCCCCAAAACAGTTTAAAAAATGTAAATTCAAATTCAAATTCCTTTAATAGGAAAAAAAAGCTTGAAAGTGAGCACTTTCTGTTAATCTTTCACAGTTTTAGATCCTGCCTTAATATTGACAAGATGACTTGTAAGTCTAACAGTCCCGTTTAAGGAGGAGTTCAAGCTACTGGGAAAAAGCCATTTTAGGTCACTGAATGTGCAAACAGTTATGAATACTTTCCTTTTAAATTTGAATAGTTCCACTGAAATCAAGGGGGGGGAATCAATTCAGTTTCATACACTGAAAATTATAAATACATATAAGTGTGTTGCAGAATTTGGACCCTTTTCTTTAGCAAGCAGTGGACTCTTCCAGGTTCTTGGAGAGCTCATTCCAAGGTGCAACCCACTCCTTGCTAAACTTTGAGCCCTTAGGGGACATGAAGGCTTTCCATGGTCAGGAGAGAGTCAGATACCGAGGAAAGTATTTTCAGGGATCAACCAGCCAATGGGCATCTTCCTAAACTCCCAAGGACCAGAATGTGAAGAAGAGGCACTTTCCTGGCTCACCTGTTGAATCCAGTTGGTGGGCCAGAGAAAAAGACTCCCTTAGCTCAGGATCCTCAACTATAAAGGATCCTCAACTATAAGCCTTCCCTGGAGTTAGGTCACAAAGATGATGTACCCTTAGGGATCTGGTCTAGAGGAAATCACATCTCCAACACAAACTTTTTGATAATCGCTCAAGCGATATCCTCAAGGAAATGAGGTAAGGAAGTAAAAAAAGGAACTCGGGACAAGCAGAAGTAACCTGACTAGTGTCTCCATTTCAAAGACATATTTAATCACTGACCTGGCGTGGAGGGCACCTTTTAAACAGGTGGTTGTAGTAACACAAAAACGATATAGGCAGTCTGTTGGTTTGGGTGTTGGCATGCCTTTGCTTGAAAGAAAAGGGGAAGAATGAGAAATAACCTTGGATTTATATTGAGCAAGTTGCTCTAATTGTTAATTTCAGCACTAATGTTTGCACAGTGCTTTGACATCATCAGTTGGAAGAACTGCAGAATAATTTTTTCTGCCTCGGAAGCCGGCAGTGACAAAAGCAGTTCTTTCCAACAGCAGGGGATAATAATTATAGTGATCCCTTTCATATGTTACTGCTAAGCGTCTATTACCAACCAAACTTCTAATATGAATTTTTTAGTGTCTTTAAGAGCATAACGTTTTGTCCCTAGATGGAAGTGTATTATTTTTTTAGTATTCCCAATTTACTTTAAAATTATATCAAAATAAGTAAATATCCCTAATTCATCAAACTATCAAAATAAATTGTCAGAATTTTTTATAATAATGATCTGGAATCTAGATAAGTACATCTTATTTCAGAAGTACAATCATTCATAGTTGGAAAAGAAAAGCTTTGATTCAGTTCTCAGTGATACTGGTGCAAACAGAGAGCAATAATATAACACTGAACTCATGCAATTTAAGATACAAATTAATTTAGATATTTTATTACTTAAAAGCCTAAAAGCATTAAATAAATATACAATTATTTTAGTAACCTTAAAGGAGACTAGATCTTATAGACTTGTGTTGATACCTGCATCTCCAGAGGAATCAATGCAATTTCAACAAAAGAATTGTATCGCATTGAGTTGTTTCATATAATGCCATTCAAATGAAAGAGGTTCACAAAAGGTTGATTAAATTTAAGTGGAAGAAACACAATGAGCAAAATTCATCGCTGGTGTAATTCTGTTGTCTCCTGCAGTTCCACCATGAATGGATAGGGCCCATGACAGTCTGAGCTTTTTCTGCACTTCGGCAACTGAATTAGCTGAATTAAAACCCTTTACATTGTGAAAAAAACCCAACAACCAAAAATCCAATCCCCACCCCCCTATTATACAAACCAAATTGAATTAAAGAAAAATACACTGAAAGAATGTTAAGAATTTGATTTGCTAAGACAAGCGCATATAAAGAGGAAGCTCCATCATTAACGTGCACTGTGGTCAATATTGATCTTGTAGGTCACATCAAAAGTGTTTCAAATTAGTCTAAAGATACCATGTGCATGATAAAGCTACTGATATTATTGAGACAAATCTCAGGGGTCCATGACAGACTTTTAACCAAATTCTTAAAACTGTCCTTAAAGACTATTTCTAAAAGATATTGAAGTCAACAGGAACTACAGATAGTCATTATCTCACACGGCTAGGCATTTATTTTCTTTTCGTAATTTATCGTGTGTAAGACCCATCAGCTGCAGTAGCAATTGAACAGATGGATCAGTAAAGAATATCTAACTACACTCTATAGGATTTATGTTATAGATGCAAACATATGTTTAATAAGTGAAGCTGTTTTGAAATTCAGCTAATACTAGAGCTTATCGCACCCAGCCTGTATTTATTATGAAAATGAATATACCTTTTCCCCTCCCAGGTACCTCAGCATTGTTCAAAGTTATATTTCTAAAGGGACTTACCACTACTGAAATTAATCTAACCTACATCTTTCTATCTCATACAAAAGGAGTAATCTACTTTTATTGGAATGGAGTTTGCATACTAAATCCATCAGCGTGGTTTCAGTAATCATACAAATAGCTGCATTCAGGTATTTATTCATTTAGACACTATAATTGGGAGGCCAGAAGAGCTTCCAAAAGGAGAGGTAAGATACTAGGAAAAAGCCCCTTGGATTTCTTTTAAAACAAAATTAGCAGATTTCTTAGTTTGTAGATATATTATTGGATTTGAACGTAAAAGCCTCAGAGAAAGAAATAGTTCTGTGAATATCAGAATTAGGAAACCTGGTTCTATGGTCTCTCTTCTGTGTTAGCCTTGATGTCTTGTGGCTTGATGGCTGATGTCATACCACAATCTTACTGTCAATGAGAACACTTTAATTTTACACCCCTGCCCCGCTGCCTGCTTTCATGTATCTCCTACTCAACTTCAATCTGAAATCTCTCTTTTAAGAATTCCAACCTTTCTGTATAATTTCCCTGAAATTAGACTACATGTTGAGGAATTACTAAGGGGAGTGGGGAGCAGCAGGAGGATAGGCAGAGCAATTACACAAACCTTTTTCACCTTTAGAAAAAAAGCTTAAAACCCCCTCATATTATTTGGGCTTCCATGACCTCAAAAAGTCCATTCTTTTCCCTGTTAAGCAATACAGTTGAATCAATATTGGCATATTGTAGGATTATTTTCATTCCAATGTTTAAAAAGGACTAAACATTAGAGAAATTATTTAATGCATTTTCAGTATGCCACACAGAGTTTTCCTCTGGAGTGGAAAAGTTGCAAGACTAGAGCACATACAGGATGTCTTGTATTTGCATCTGGGATTTTCCTGGAATTTTGCATTTAAATTGAGACTTTTTGTGTTCTCGGGATAATCTTGGGACATATCTCAATAAGGAATGAAGAACTGTATTAACAGGATCATGGCTGAAAGGGTATACTGGGCCATAGTTTTGCAAGTACAATGATCTTTACCTTTAAGAGACAGAGAATTTTGAGTATGATCACATTTGTATCCTGTAAAGTTTAATCAGAGTAAGCTCATGTTAGATCTGGACCAGACTTTGTACTTCTGCTCCCAACTTCACTCAAAAATATTGCATAGTCTGTTTTATTTAACCTCAACAAAACCAAAAAATATGTCAAATACTAGATTTTTCACACTATTTAAAATGCAATCTTCTGTTTGTAGAATTGCCTTATTCCATTTACACCAGTTTTGTACTTGGATAATATATCACTTTCAATGAAGTTATACCTGGTTTCTGCTGATAAAGATTAATTTCTGACTGACTATGTTGGCAAATGCCACCAGGAGCACCCACCATAAGTCAATGGGTAAAACTAAAGGCATTAGATCAAACTATTAATAATTTCTGTTACCTATAATATGCCAGTCTGAGGATGTGAACTTTTCACAGGCTGATTTATGAGCATTTGGACAGCTCTTCCTTGGAGAGTGGCAAGACCCATTAGAGGAGTGTTAGCTGTCTAATCTTAATGTGTCACCAACAAACTCTGTCAGAGCCCTAAATATCTTGGATATCTGCCTGCATTCCCACCTTGCTCTCTCTCTTCCCTTCCCCACATTCTTATTTTTCTTTATTGTACTCCCACATAGCAGCACCAGACTTTGGTCAATGTGGAGCAGTTTTAAAACTCAGGTCTGCATTCGGGACAAGGAAAGGAAGAAGTAAGAGAGATGGTAACTCAGAACAACACAGTTCAATGGCTCCAGTAAGGTGACTTTCTCTTAATAAAGGTTGAATGGGGTTGATATGAACTGACTGAAATAGGTCTATACACACATGGGCAGGTCCAGCAGTACAGTGTACCTTGGGCATTCAGACCATGTATTTGCTGTGCCCTTGGGTAGTCTTATGCACCATGGTGTATATCCATTAATGCCACTGACATTACATGGGAATGCTGTAGCATGAAGTCTTGTCTGCCTTGAAGTCAAAAGCAGAAACATGATTGACTTAAATGGTGGCTACAGTCTCTCTCATTGGCTTAGCTCCACTCAGGAATTTCATAATCCACTGCAAGTTATGGGAGTCCTGTTGATTTGAATGGAGTTTATGCAAGTTGTGGATCTGGTCTAGTCATGCCAGTGGGCTACCTGCAAAATGCATTAACCTAACTGTGCGCATAAGCTTTGAAGGAGTAGCACCTGGGAGGAAATGTTCTGCAGAGATTAGAATTGGTCTTGAACTGCTTTAGTCCTTATTAAAACAACTGTGATTTCATTTAAATAAATAAAGTGATCACAGTAACTGTGGGTTCCAAACACCATGTCTGTGACAATATCACGTCCTGAGGTGTCATCTCCATTGCTCTGTTTGGGCTTATCACCTCCACAGGAAAGGAGGACAAAGTATATCAGACAGTGAACTTAAGATGTAGGCACATGATCTTTTCTGCTTCATTTTTACAGCAGCAGTAACCTTTATCAGGAAGGCACAGGAACATCTGCGTGTGGTTACACCTTAAAACAGATCAGTAAGATTTGCCAGTGGCATCCCCCAGCACCTGCAGAGATGCTTCCTTCACTAAGCTTCAGCTCACTCATGCATCTGAAAAATAAATAATGCTCATATAAATAACATCCAGAATGATATTTTATGGGTTGTGGTTTTGTGCTTGTTTAGTTTTGATTAACAGGACCTTGAAATTGAATAGCAGAATTCCAGCAGCCAAGTATTTTTTTTCAGTAGAGCTAAGCTCGAGTTTAAAACCCTTCACCTCTGGAACCTTGAGCTGAAATATTATTTATGTCACAAATGAAAATGAGTACAGTGACATGAACCTACTAGCATGTAGGCTGAGATTACAAAGCCTTCCCTCTCTTCAGTGGGATTGTTGGTTTCTGTTTAAGCGAAGGCCAAGGACTTGAACAGTTGGGATGTTTAAGCCCAGGACTCAGGTGCATTAGAATAACCAGAGGAGACTCAACAGTTTCCGTCTCTAAAAAATGATATTAGAGTTCATGAGACAAAGAAACCAATGTAGGACTCCAATCTACAAAACAATTAACGTTCAGGCTTCAATACTGCAAAACACTTAAATATATGCTGCTACTGAGGGAAGAAAAGTAAGATAGTAATGTGGACTTAATTGCTCCTATCCTTTTAAATGTATCTAGTTCTTACAGCACTATCTCCCCATTTTGCAAATGGAAAGTGAGACAGAGGCTGAGGGATTAACTTCTGTACACAACAGTAAGCAGCTATGGTAGTTTAAGACATTACTTGTCCCATCTGTTCTCCCTTCTCCTTTGCCAGAGGTTGCTACCACCATTGCAGGAAGAGAGAGGTTTGAATCAAATGTGTGCTTATTCCCCAGCTACTGCACTTCATCTTCCAGTCTCATGCAAACTTCAACAGCCCCAAAATTAATATACAAAACTGTGAACTAGAATGGCTGAGGTACAGCTACATATTCTTTTTGCCATTTCTGTAACAGGGTTAGTTACCTGCAGGAGAGGGCTGAAGCAGGGAGCTCACAGTGGTGATGTGTAAAACTGCCCCAGCAATATTCACCAAAACTTACTCTCGGAGCTTGAAGGTCTAACTCTACAAAGGGACAACTATGACTCCCTCAAAGCCCGAGATGAAAATCCTCAAAATCCTTGTTTGTCCATGAAGGTGCCTAAAATCCACTTAATTTTCTGTTTTTCTGGGTTTATAAGTGCTGGGATGCCCAGAATATTCATCTTGATAAAGGTAAACTACTCCACTATAGCTAAGACTTACCAGGATCTACAAAATGTTCCCCTGTCTGTCACACCTGGATCTTGTTCATATAGATCTCACAGAGCACACTTATTAGAGTAAGGTCTGCACAAACATAGGCAGGAAAGAATATAGTGCCTTTCATAACATAGAGGAGCAGGTATAGGATTTTGATACACTATGGGAGATTTTTATTCATGTTCTTTCCCAGCTGAAGACTTAGAAAGTACCAGAATACTGTAGCTTGTTCTGGGCTTGGAGATCTCTCTCCATCCTGCAGAGCTGTGATGGACAGCCATCAGATGAAAGCAGCACATAAAAAGAGAGGATGCGATTCTTCAGCTCAGTTGACAGGGCAACACGAATGGGGGAGGGAGGCAAGCAGTAGGGTTTTAATACCTCCTCTGTTGACTATTTATGTATTTTATGCTAGTAATTTACTGAACAAAATAAGTGCATTTTGTGAATAGAGTTCTAGTGAATTTCCCAAAGTCACAAGGGTAATTTATGGTGGACCTCAATAGGAAGTTTCTCAGCTCAGCTAATGCCCCAACCACTGGGTTGTGTTTTCTCTCTGAGCAAGTTTTTTTACATCAAGACTATTCAGTAACTTCAGTACTTCCCCAGAGCATGGCCAGCATCTTCCAAGATAAAGCTCTTAATTCCTAAAGTGTAGCTAGAAAAGAAGAAAAAACCCAGCATGTTGTTTGTCTTTATCAAATTAGCATCAGGGCTGGCAGAAGACGCAAACTGTCATCTCAGTCCTGCAAAGTTATTTGTCCATCTGCAGGATTAGTGATTAAATTCCCAGTTGTTGAGAATCAGTCTGTCCTAAGTGAAGAAAGAAAAGTAGGATTTCTTACTTTTAAGCAGAAAATTATAGAGCGAGTTGAAACGAAGGGGTGCAATTTTGAGCGAGGCAAGGGGAACAAACCAACACTGTTTCGTTCTAGAAAGTAATACCAAGACTATTTTTGGTATTTTGAGACCCTGCCTGAACTCATGTGGGAAGACTGCTGTATGCCTATGCATATGCATATTCCATTTGGCAATACACTCTCTACGGCACGCAGCCACCTACTAAATAATAGAACTTAAAAATGGAAAATCAAATGACAGAAAAAGCTATTTCCAGGTATTTAATCAAAGGGAGGATCAGAGCACAAAGCTCAAGACAGGCCCAGCGCACAACTCTGGCTGAACTGTCACTCTGCAGTGGGTTTCAAACATCTGCATTACTTTGACTGAAATACCATGAATAATTTATAATAGAATAAAGAATTTAAGAAAAAAAGGTTTTAAAAAAATTAATACCCCACAGTAATCACCTGGCTTCATGTTTATTAGTGAGGTGCTCTGGGGTAGAAAACATGATTGATTTTATGAACCTTTGGGGAGGTTTCTTTTTAAAAATTAACATTTCAGCTTGATATTATTTTAGTATTTACCACTCGGTATTGTCTTAGATGTCATCTTGGCAAAGGGCTCCTAAACAACTGCCACTTTTAGCACTGCTGCCAAAAGGCCCCCTTTCACAATAAAGCATGCTGTGCTTTGGCAGGAAATCAATAAAGTGAAAATCTGTTCTCATCATCCATACATTTACCATCACAATCAACAATCAAAGGCAAGACCTGGGTTCTTTATCCACAGGCTCCAGCCTCCCAATTTTCTGCTATGAAAGGCAGCATAAATTAGAACCCTTGGTTCCTGTTAGCTGGGCTTAATGGGTATGATTTATGAACCATTAAATGAGGTTATGTAAATTGATCCTTAGCAGAATGCTAGCACACAGGTGACAGGTGCAGTACATTTGAATGATGAGTCCACAAGGGTTCTGTACAAATCAGATTTCAGTGACATTCAGTTTTAGGAAGGAGAAATATGTTGTCAACAAGGAAGTGATTTAAATAGTGCCCTGGGTTTGTCAGCAATTATGCTTTTCTTCTTAATTGCTGCAAACTATATAAATTCTAATAGGAAATAAATTACTGATTTACCAGTTAATGACAAGGGGGTATAGACAAGAATGGTTTAAACATTAAAAAAAAAAATTTGCCTTGTGATGCCATATTCAGTGATGATTTCATTTATGCTGTTAAAGTTAACAGATGCTTTAAAGCCACACGATAAACTTTGACATGAGCTAAGTAAAATTATTTTTATTGCTAAGCTAAAGGAAACTGGTTTTGTGCTACAGCAATGGATGTTCTTAAAAGGATGAAATCGTGTATAAGGATAAATTTTGCTTGTTATTTTTCGCTTGTTCATTGTCTTAATAACCTTTTAAAAAATCAGATCAAATTACATTAACTAGATTTAAAGTATTCTGGCTTACCCTGGAAAGATTTTTATACTTATAGTGAAAATGATCACACCTAGTGATCTGATGTTTGACTCATTTTCTTCTCACTGCTACCCAAAGTGACCATAAGGACTGACTGACTGCCTTATAATAAAGTTCTGATAGGAAAAAATTGGCTTGCTGTTGAAATACATTTAAATCAGTGATGTGAGTGTTCAGGCTGCTTTGGTCTGGGTAGGAGGGCTCTTGGAGAACTAGATGTATTTGTGTGATATTTAAGTTCTGCTTTTCCCTAGTCTGGTTAATAGCATGTTCCAACTAGTGGCCTGGCACACCTCTGCTTAATGAATGCATCTTTCTTTGGTATGAAATGAAATAGCGACAGGAATGAAATAGCATGGATAAGTCTGTATGTAACTCAAGGCTTCAAGGGCAGCAGTTCTGGAGGAAAGATTGTACAGGAGGGTACTCGAAATACATAGGATAGTAGGATGGTGTGAAAATACTTTCAGAGGCTTAGCCATGTTAGATCATTTTCATCTGTGGAAGAAAATATAGAAGATGAAAGGGAACCAGAAAAAAACCCCACCAGTAAGCTGGGAAGTCTACTAAGATCTAGGGCAAACTGAACAAACTCAAGATACTAACATGTGTCCATCTATTTTTGCCAACATGTTCATTTGCTGTGTATTTCCAGCTTTTTTTTTTTCAAAATTCAGTGAAGTTTGTTCAAGCAACAAGCATCAGTTGCTAACTGAATTAGCCTCTCCTATTGTGTTTTACTTCAATGGAGATTCCCTTCAAGGTTCAGCTGCTTACTCATTGCATTGTTCTGCTCAATGCTCATATGTTGCTCGCTGCAATACTTCCCCTTTCACAGAAGCTGTCACTTTTATTTCTGTGAAGAGGATCAACAGGAGTGAGTCCAGAGCGTGCAGTGCTTTTGGGGATGTGGAATGCAAATTAAAAGGATCGCAAGGTTGCAATGTGGGTAATGCAGAAAAAGCATGATGTAGTTTCATCAGTGAGGAGATGAAGTACTAGCTTTTACTCCAGGTATTAAGGAATAATTCCATAGCCTTCCTATGAATACTATATGACAAAGCTACATCGAAAGAATGCAAAACACAAGCCCTCAAAAGCTAAGGAAAACCTCACTGTGCTTGTCTATGCAAACCTCATTCAGTATCTTCTGTGACTTCATTACAAAACAGCCTTCATCCACTGGTGGTTTGGAAGGTCCTGCTTCTGTTTCACACCTACAGAAGGGATGGCGTACCCAAAGACAAGTCAGTTATTTTTAAAGGTATTAGCCTGATCTAATCAAAGTTATCCTCTCCCACCACACAGCTTGCCTTAGGTTGCTATCTTTAAATCACCATTGCAACCACAGCTGTGCCTCATTCAGAGTATGAGATGGTCGATCTTTGTGGAATGGGTTACTGCTGAATGTTTCTGTGTCCACCCTGTCTGCTGCATATCCCCTTACTCTCTGACAGTGGCAAAAAGCAGATTCTGCAGAAAGAGTACAAGAAGAGGGGAAAAGATGTATAGTACTTCTGAGCCCTTTTCCAGCCTCCAATCATTGTCCACTTAGAGAATTCCTGAGTTAGGTGCAATTTCTCTATGTTTATTAACTTTCAATGGATTTGTCTTCCATACAATTGTCCCATCTTCTGTTGAACCCACATAAACTTTAGCAAGATATTCCAGATGTCGGCTCCTTTCCTTTTGTTTGTTTTGAACCTGAACCTGTGTGCGGAAAATCAAGTCTTAGGAAGAAGCATGACTAATGGTTAAGCACTGGACTCAAATGAGGATTTTAGTTTCTGGCACCTCATATTTTACATTTTAATACAAAACAGTTTCTGTATAAGGTATAGAGACAGTCCCAATTATATGCTGAATACATCTATCAAGACATGAGGGACTGACTGAAATCCCGAACAACTCCCTCTATAAAATGCCCTATGGGGATTCCATCTGTATTCACTCTGGCTTTCACTGACTGAAGGAGCATAGCTCCAATAACCGGCTATTGTAAGAAAGGAGGCAGCATCTCCTCCTCTTCCTGATGAAAATGGAAAGGAAATGGTGCCCACAACTGCATTTTGTAGAGCTCTCTAGTCAGCTGTGCTCTGGGAATGTCTGCTGGTATCCCTTGGAAACTGGGGTTGCAACTTGGGGGTGAATCTGCTCAGATCTGTCAGAACTGGGCAGTTCTGTCCATGTAGAAGTGCCTATGTTTGCACCTGGGAATGCCACAATTAGAGAGGAAGGTGCTTATGGAGCTTAATCACCTACATGGTTTGGTAATCTCCAGGAGTTGTCACAATTTTAACTTTGGGCAGAATGGAGCTCGTGACATTTCCTGGAGGTGCCCAAAGGCATGCTTTATACTGCAGTGGATCTCAGTGCAAAGAGCTAGCCAATGTTGGCCATACAATGCAGAACAGCTTTCTTAGACTCAGCAGCTCAGGTTTGAAAGTAGTCTGGTTGTGCTGGTGCAATGTAGTGATGCAGGGAAGCCAAAACCCATGAATTAACACTAGTGTAGCCACAGAAGCCAAATCCTGCAGACTCAGCCCAGAGATCTTTGCATCATGATAGTCAGAGAAGCATCTGATTTAAGTCCCTTTTAGACCTAGTTATGAGTTCTTCAGAAACACTAGGACCTGTGCTGCTCCTTCCCTGAGGGGTGGCATTATCCTTCTTGTGTTCCAGACGGGCAAGCAAAAGACAGGGAAAGTGTATCCCACAGGTACTGCCTGATAGTCCAGTAAGGGAATGTGGCAATGACTCTACTTACTGAAGTTCTCTTTTGGACCAGATTTATGGGTTTATTTTGAATAAAACAAAGCTAGAAAAAGGGATTGATGCACACCCCTTCCTCATGCCCCTCTGCAAAGAGTTCTCCAGTATGAAAGCACGTCGAAATTCCATAATGCAGACATAGGCACTGACATTAAAGCCCAAATTGACAGTGACAAGTAAATGTGGGCGGCTGGTTTGAAGGACCAAGGACCTAATTTTGTTGTATCTTACCTTCTTAAGGCACTTCATTTTCACAATAGAGCTTCCAAGGGCTCTAAGATGCAGAGTTCAGAGTTTGGTACAACAGTGAAGCACAAACATGATATTTGAAAAGTGACAAAATAAAAATAGTGGCCTTTTGTGAAAATGGTCGCTTGTGACTTCAGCATCTCACAGGAACTCCATGGCAGAATTTGGGATAAGAAGCAGTTTGTTAGGACAGTGTTTCATTGCCTTAGTCATCAGGGCACTCTGTGTCCCGTCCTGCAATTCCCTTTTTCACCAAGTGCATGCTTTCTCAGGTTTCAGCAATTAATGAGATAGGGTTACTGAGGTGGTAATATCCTGAAGCACATAAATGGATTCATCCTCAGACTAGCCCCTGTGTACAGTGAAATGAGGTTAAGGTTTCTCATGCTGAGAAAGCTTACAAAATAATGGAATTAAAGAGTGTATTATTATACTCTTAATAATAAAGGCAGTCTTAATTCTGGTAATTCTTATCTTTGAGTGTTTGACTATATGACCTTTATACAACTCTTTATATGTGGATTTTTAAAAATTTGCTTTTTTTATAATTTCCCAGATTATAAAATCTTAGACTTTGGAAAAACAAACTTTTCATCGTGTGTCATTGCATGACCCCACAGGGAACATGTTCTTTAGTAGGACTGAAATATTTAGGGCCACAGAACCTTTTGGAGCTGATTGAAAGGTGGATGAGAAGGTAATCTGAAGTTCTGGTCCCCTGGGGTCCCATCTCACACAGACAGCTTCTGTACCTATTGCTCTTTTTCATGCCCCCAGAGTCTCCTCTTTTGCTGTCCTCACTGTCTAATCCTCACTGTCTGACAACTGCCACTACTCCCATCCTCCCATCTCCAGTTTCTGCCCTACTCGTAACTTCTTCCTGTTCTCCAGTTCCTCTCCCTTTATCCATCCTACTTCATTCTTCATGTTGCCACGTCATACCCACTCTGCAACACCCTGGAAATCCCTGGGGTTTCCTGCCCTCAGCTGAAGTGCCAACCGTTGCAACAGACACCTCTCCCAGCCTCCACCAGCTCTGCCCCAGGTTTACTGCAGAGAACATCTAGATCAGTACAGCTTAGAAAGGCCCCCAAAGTCACAGAGCGCTTTCACTATGAGACAGAGGGTACAGAAGTCCTAAGGCCCCATCTTCAACTCAATCTTTCAAAGTATAGAGGATTATTGTCATAGAGTTCGTATCCTAGATCCTGGGCATTTCTGCTGGAGCCAGGACTCCTAGATCTCCTCACCAGGCGAGCCCCATTTCGTTAGTTAGAGACACTGCAGAAGGGTTCCTTCTCCAGCAGAGAGCCAGGAACACTGACACACTTTGTCAAAATTGCTATATGAATACAACAAAGAAAAAAATCTCAACAAATTTAATTGCTTAAAATGCCTTCAGCTTTGTCTTTTCATTTCCATTTACTCTGCCCTGTACACAACATCATCTCCCATGAACACAACATCATCTCCCAGACTATATCCCCACAAAGGATGAAGGACAGGCTAAGGCAGAAACGAAGCTGCTATGAAACTGTTGCAGTGGGAGCATTTCGGTGTGGCTATGGGAGATCAGGAGACCAGGCCCATTGTCTCAAGTATCATTAACTGGCTTTTCTCGAGGACGGACTGTAGTCTGGAGTGAGTATCCATTTTGCTTGTCTCTGACTTTTGTCTCCCCATATCTATTTCTTTTCTTACTCCAAATGATTCATGGAAGAATGTATTTGGAGAGAAGAGGTTCAGGTAGGAAGGGAAAAAGCCCTTCAAAAATCACTTTCTAAACTGCTTGCCCCCATCTTGGCTTTTTCAACAGATTTTTCGCTCTTCTTCTCTATGAAGTAGTCAAGGAAGAGGAATTATATTCATACTGGTTATTAGCATGTATTTAACCACTGTTAGCATTCATTGAAAGGATTTCAGGTCCCCTGATTCCGTGACTTGTACAATTACATTATCTAGACATATTACTGTTACAAATTTTTTCACCACCATGGCTCATACAGGATAAATCCTTATATGAGAAAATGGTGGTAGACCTTAGAGTGATTTGCTGAACTTTCATTTTTCATCCTACTAAAAATCATTATAAGGTCATAAGAATTTCCTTTAGGTATTTATTTTTTTATTTATACTATCAAGTTTTATCAGTTTCCTGATTTTTGTATCTAATGCTCAAGTATTACATATTCCTAATAAATAAAAGGGCTAAAAAGGCAAAGTTGCTTTTTTCTCAAATGCTAAGAGTTCCTGGTAATTAATTCTTTGCTGTGAGCTTACTCAATTAAAAAAAAACCAAAACCCCCCAAAACAACAACAGTAACAACAACAAAACTTTGCCATGAAAAGTGATGTTTTTCAGATATCTTAGGCAGCCTATCGGCACTAATCACATGGTGTTCCCAGCAGTGCACATTATACCCAAGGTATGATTTCTATATTTGCATGCTTAATAACCAGTTGTTTTCCTTCTCTTTTGGAGATCACATAAAGTGGGTGATATGCTCTGCTCTGGTTCTTTGTACTCCTCATCACATGCCTTGGCAAAAAATATTTCAGAATTGCCCAAATTTTCCTTTTGACATGAAACGCAATTTGTGCCAGTTATTAGCGCTGTGCATCCCACCCTCTTCTTCAGTAAAGGCTGCACCAGGAGAAGAAAGCAATAGCTGCAATGGAGACTGCGAGCAAGGCCTTCTGCTATTCATATCCTCTTTGGCACAGGACCAAATATCAATCCTTCATCACTAGTGAAATTAGGCTACTAGAAAGCAAAGGGCAAATTCAAGAAAGACCAGTCTCCATCTTCTGCGTGGTCTCTGAGGAAGCCTCTGTTCCTTAGAAGAGGTTCAGTAACCGATTCGAAGTCACGATCCTTTCAACTTTTCTGCAAATACAGTTGAAGAGTTCAAGCTGGAATGCAAATTTCACTGCTATTTGGGTTTTGTACCGACAAGTTCAGAAGAGACTGGGAAGTCAAACTTAGAATAATTTATCGGAAAGCCCGTGTTGTAAGATTAATTTTATAAAATAAAAATAGTGATCTCAAAAAGCTGGAAGCATTTTTGATGAAAGAGCTTTTTCCTTCTGCAGTATTTTTAACCAGACTTTTTTTTTCATTTCTGCTCAGATTTAATACTATATTGTGCTTAATTTCTTTCTCCATCTATCGTTAGTTTTACAGCCATTTTTCACCTGTATTTGGCTTGATCCTTTCTATTTTGGCAAATTTTTAATCAATTTAATTGCACTAATACTAGTAGAATAACTCCTGCCTAGCCCTTGTCCCAGTAAAGACAGGTTCTGGCTTAGTATTCCAGGACTTTTGTAAATGACAACTTTTTGTGCTAAGTGTTTGCTTGAAACTCTAGCATGGATAATGTTGAAGGAAAATGACTCCTTTACAGCCTTATATTAGAAAGCAATGGCCTCTGTGAGCAGAATAAGGTTGCTCAGTAGGAAAATAACTTCCACCTAGTGGCTTTCTAGAAAACTGCCATATTAGTGAATTTCTTGTGAAACTCAAATTTCTATTTTTACATAATTTGGGGGTAATCCTGGCACCACAACCCGTCTTCAGTTTTCAGTGAACTCAAATGCACTACCTACACATATATAGTACTTAGTATATAGTTCACAGTAATTTTAGCATCACCATGCTTGTGGATTTGTCATAATACCAACATCATTCTGAAAAACTTTAGACTAAAACTTCTTATGATTTCTAATGGCAAACTGAGTTTATTCCAGCTTTTCTATTTCACATTGAAAATATATTTAAACACCAACTATACTAATATCCCCATACCCACTTCAGAAAAAAATCTATGTACTTAAACCAGCAGCTCATCAAAATTGCATACATAACCATTTGGGTAGTGAGGCTTAGTGGAATATAAATGACTTATAAATCTGGTAAGATATGAATCCACTGTTTAATTTAAAAAGGAATTATGCAAGAGTTTAGTATTATACATCTGGCAGAGCTGAATAAAGAAAAACTCCTGGAAATGAAAACTCGATACATTATTTCTCATGCCATTGAAACAATAACTATTCTGGATCAGTGATTTTAATACTAATTTACACGAGCTGAGAATCTGGCCACTAGTCTACTTTGAACATTTTCTTTTTTTCTGGAACACAAGTATTAAGAAATTATTTTTAAATTCAGGCAGGCAGAGATGAGTTTCTGTACTATGCAATTAGTGTTACATAGCATTCATGTTGAGTATCAAGGATATATGTATTGGTTGAAAAAGGACTCTGATGAATGGCATTGCCTGATAAATAATTTTGATTTGACTCATTAAATTGCTAGTTATGGGCTAAATTCCGAAATGCAATCCAAACTTCTGCTTTTGTAACAGTAAATTTTTCCAAACAAAATAATCAGTAGAAATATTTAATATAGCAAAGGTATTTGTTAGAATCTAAGTAGTAAATAGAGAAGCTCATAATAAGCTGCAGTGAAATTAATTTTGTAATTTTTAAATGTCTAAGCTAAGATAAATGCAAAAAGTAAAGAAGCAGAAAAAAATCATAACAATTACAGTGAATTTCAGATTTTTTTCCCTTTCCAATAATGTAAAGTATTTAGTAATATAAACAGGGGAAGTAACCATTTTTCTGCTGCTGTTTTGTCCTTTATATAGCCATGTATCTTTTATATAGCCACATCTTTTTGAGAAATTATTAGAAGGTGAAGGTGGCAAATTCTTTGCATACATGTGGAAAATTATGCAAGATGCAGAACAAGATTGTGCTTTTTAAGTTAACAACAATTCTCTAAAGTATTAACACACATAATTAATTTACTATAGTTCTCCTGTCAAGTAAATGCAGAAATGTTAATCTCTTAATATTATCAATATATGTGCAATTGTACTTGTAACATTATCTTAAGCTAGCTGGTCACCCTGCACATATCTACTGTAAACTCTGATTACATACACTGTACCTGGGGTTTTGCCAAAGGGAAAAAGAAGGAGCAGAGTCAGAGCAGTCAAATTCAGTTAAAATGTTTTAGCTGCCATTTTAAAAGGCCCTATTGTATTCTGTACTCACAATGCTTTTCTTAGATAGAGAAGTTAAGTTCATATTTAGTTTTGTGTGAAATGGGTAAAAACTGAGTTCAGAATCAACTGGCTGCGTGTAAACTTTGATTAACTTAATTCAGTCTGGTGCTTGGGAGTCAGGGGGATGGAAATATTTTTTTGCATGTGTGTGAGTGGTTAAACCAGTAAATTAACTAAATGAACATTATGTTGAATTAGGTGATTACTATATGGCAATTTTCGCTAGTATGGGTCTTATCAACAGAGTTTTTAGTAATTTTTCTTTACATCATCCCTTGTGATACATAATATTTAAGCCATTATCTGTCAAGCTGTGCACTACGCAGACTAAGTCAATTCTGTTACATGAAGTATAACAGTACGATGTGATGAGAATGAGGCTTTAAGTGTATGATGGGAGACCCACAAAGCCAGGCAGCCTTCCTGAACCCTGCCCGTGGCCTCTTTGAAGCTCAATGACCTCTAAATGTGGTAGGAATTCTCTTTAGAGTACTTTAAGGGGTGGTGAGATCCTATTCCTCTCTTTCAAAGCAGCAAGAAACAGGAGGTTGCCCTAGTGGATCCAGGAGTGATGGGAGAGGAGACGCAGGCCTCTAAATCAGCGCCTGCCTGTCATCTCCTTCTTGCCTCCAAGGCTGTAAGACTATGCGATTATCCTTTCAAAATCTTCCATTTTTATTCTGATGCTGTGTAGTGAGGTGTCAGGAACAGTTTGAGGATTGCAGTGCACCCATTTCTATCTGTCTTAAGTTTTCATTGTAGCTCAGAAGCAGAATGTCAGTACTTGCTTATTTACTATAATGGGTATATATTTATTCAGGCTAGCGAATTGCAATTAATCTTGTTTATGGAAGGCAAAATTAAACAATTATTAAGCAATCAAACATACTGTACAAATTTCTCAGAAAACACTACAAGGAAAAAAAAAAATTAATCAAAAGGCATATGACTCCTTGACTTTGTTCCCAAGATTTTAAATTGTATTTTGGAATAAGGGAAATCCAAACAACCAGAACACATAAAAGTTTTTAGACAAATAATTTTATAATTGTGGGAGATTTTTAACATCATAAAATGGAATTAAACCTCTTTTATTACAAGCAATTATCAGTACAGTGAACTGATAGGTTTCATATCGCAATTCTGGAGGACTTTAGCAAAAATAAAACCCGCACCTTCCCACATCCTCCAAATTAGGCAAATAAAACACTCCATAATCCATGAATGGTCTATTAAAGCTGTCAGAAAATGCATCTGGAAACATCTGGCTATAAAGTTAGAAAATGAAGGAAGTTGAATTCAAACAATATCAGCAGTGAGAGAAATACAGAACTATGTGATAGAGTCTGACACCCAGGTCAGTCCTGCTGCCAAGCACTAATACTTAGGCAAGTCCTGCATCTCGTCCAGGAAGACAGGCAATATGTAAAGAGAAGAATATTTTTAAATATTTCTGTGATGGTTATTTGCCCAATAGATATGGAAGGAAAATTATTTTTGTTCCTACAGGAGAAGTGCTGGAACTTAAAAGGTATATGTTCCTCTAAAAAATGAATACATGTTCATAAGTTTTTGCATTTTATCAAAATCCAGACACATCCATCACCTTTCTTTCCCCTCTTTTTTGACAATAAAATACTAACATTTGTTGAGCTTTGATAAAAATAAATCATTCTGTTACTAACTGCCTAAAAAAAAAGTTAAGTGTTTCATTTCTTCAAAAGAATCACTACTACTGATGTTTTCCAAAAAGGCCACATTTTGACAACAAACAAACTGCAAAATCATTTCAATTGAAAAAAGTTGATATGATGTCTCAATATGCTTATTTATTACTTTTCATATGATGTAAATAAATACCAACATCTCCACCCACCCAAAGCCTGGACTTTGCTGGTCCAGTTTCTGAATGTTTACTGGTGGAAAGGGTGTGAAAAGAAGGCAACCACCTCAATGTGGGGGGGTGGTGCGCGTGTGTGTGCATGTGCATGTGTCTGGGGGGGACTGATCCGTGCATACAGGGGTGAATATAAATGTTTCATGGTATATTTTACAAAGGGGAGACACAGATGTTTTATAATTTATTACCAAAAATATCTAACAACCACTACAGCACTCCACTATGTTGCACCACCAGCCAGACTATAGGATGGATTTATAAATCCACGGCAGAAAGTACACTGACAGAGACAGATGGCCTTCAAGAACCATGTAATAGGAAAGCCAGCTGTAATGCTGGCTCTTTTCTTCAAAACTCAGTTCCTCCTGTTGTCACCAGTCAGGTTGAAGTACTTTGTGTTTACAGCTTAAAACTCTAAAATGGATTAGTTTATCACAGCATAATATCATGACACTAGGATATGAAGGCTAGAAGATTTATTCACTTTGATGCAAGTGAGGAAAGCTTTTATTTTTAAATTTCTACCACTCAGTGTAGTGCGTCAAACAATCAGTTTTAATATCTTTAGGGTTAAGTGCACTCTTGTAATTTAGAATTAAATTATTTTTATTAAGCACTTTTACTGAATATCTACAAGCTTTACAACTCCGCTGATTAAGGATCTGACAGTGACTGGTAAAGCAGCCACCTCCATGAATTAGGGAAGCATTAGTGAATGCATTCTGTCTATGGTCCTTAGTGCTTAGGGAGTATTTCAAAATAAGTGCAATTTCTGTAAAATGTAGCCATAAAACTGCAAGTGAATCAATGTATGTGAAACCTAGTGCTTGCATTGCACAATGACATCTTTTAATAGGTTAAAGGCATTTTTCTAGAGTGAGGACAGATCAGATAAAATCCCCCTGGGGTGAAACTTCAAGTGCAGAGTTTCTGAAATATTCCCCCGTGACACTGAAACATTGAAATGAAAAGCTAGCTGGGAATATCCAAGATGTAATGGCCAGCTTGCCACTGATAACCCAGATCTGAGGGAGGCCTGGCCAAACGGCCTGAGCGCGGGTCTGGGACCAAGGAATGCCCACTGCATGCCTATACTAACCTCCTCTGCAACCTTGCACAAGCTCCTTTATTTTCAGAGATGTTGCTCCCTCTGCGCTCTCATTAACTTCAATGGGAGCCAAGAATGCACAGCACCTTTGAAAATCAAGCCGCTAAACTCACAGCTTCAGCTTCCCCATCTATAAAATGAGGCTAAACCTTTCTTATCAGCCTCATAGAGCTGTTGTGAAGATTAATTAGATAATGACTGCAAAGCCCTTTGAACACGAAAAGTGCTAAGAATTGTTGTTACCAAATGATAGCAAAGATTGGGCTATTCTTCATTGCTGTCAAATAATAATAAAGAGATGTGCTAGTCTAAGGAAAGGAGAGGTGGGAAATAAAGGGCAATAATGGCTGCTGTTGTTTGCGCATATGGTACTGAATAATCTTTGCAAGAAGAAGCCAATCTTGTGAAAAGCTATCTACTGTAATGGTGCTAGGGTTATTGACAGGTCTGGCTATAAGTGCAGGTTCCATTAGATACATCAGCCACAATGTATTCGCGGCAAATCTCACTGATGATTGCCCTCCTGCAGAGGGAGAGATAAGACAAACTATGATTGAAGTAAAAATGTAAACAGTTAAAAAAAGAAATAGAAGTCAACCACTGCTCTCCCACAGGGGCAAGGACCAAGGATTGTTGCACCTGCGAAGAAGTAATAACATCAAATGTTAATGTGATATGTGATTGTAGCACAGATACTGCTTCAAGCTCTTGCTGAAGAATTTATGTTGTTTAGTATTTTTATATGTATATTAAGTGAAGTGCACTTTCCTAGTCTGGGGCAGTGCAGGGCACTGGCAAACTGGCAAACCGGCAAACCGAAGGGGTTTCACATGAGTCAAGTTAACAAGAGCATTCTTTGGCAGTACAAGTTACAGCTTGTGCTTTTTACAGGTCTCCAGCAAAAGCCTCTGAACTAATACTGACCCTCTTAATCTCAGGGTTGTGTTATGAAGTATACGTGCTACAGTTTCTCTTTTGTATTTGAAGTTTATATTATGCCCACTATTGTAAAAACATATTGTTAATTCATATCAATGCCTGATATAAATTCTTCTCTTTGGCAACTGGAAAGAAAGCGAGTGATACATCAGTGATAAAAAAGTACCTCCTATTTTCCTATTTACAGTAAACACTGACATTAAATCATTTTCAGATCTGAAGGATGGCATAATATGCACCCCAGAGTTTTAAAGCAATGGCCAAAGAAGCATTCTAAGGTTGATTCATGTGTGTGGCTTAACAAATAATGCGGTTTGTGTGGCTGCCTCGCAGCTGGCTGTTAGTTCTCCTTTCCTTCCCCACCCTTTTCCCCCACCCCCAAATAATTTTCACCCTTTGGGTTAGTTGCAGTCACATCTAGCAGAGGCATAGAAGTAGCAAACAGAATTAGTTTCCTCCACATTTAATTGGAAAAAAAATACTGTCTGGCTAGAAGAGAAAGACTATTCATGCCACAGAGGAGAATTCATTGTCCGTTACACTTAGCAGCAGCCAGCTTATTCAGTGAACACATATGTACTAGCCAGCTAGCCAGCATGTCTGTGCCAGATGTGCTGGCTCTTCCCCAGCTGGCAGGGCAAAATACAGAGGTCGAGAACATGGAAAGAAGAATATAGAGAGTGTGGAGAACATGGAGCTTTTGTTGTACCGGACATAAGAAGATGGAAGGCAGCTGGGGACAGGGACAACAGTATCAGAGATCAAAGACAATGGAAGGAGTGAACAGCAGTGGTATAGTGAGCTAGGTGATGTGATGGAGGAGAGCTAGAGACACAGAGGGGGTAACATGGCAGAACTGTGTTGGGAAAGATTTAGAAGACACAGAGAGAGCTGGGATGACAGCAGTGAGTGCGTGGAAAATATAACTCCCAAGAAAATAAAGTTTAATTCTTTCTACTGCTCACGGAACGATCTTTTAAAAATACTGCAATGCTGTCAAAGTTTCAGTGGTCTGGAAAACATCTAACACATTGGCATTTTTTTTTAAATGCCTAAACAACATTACCAAAGCAAGTAAAAATCTAGTAACCTTATATTCATTCCAGACAAAATACTGGGATATAGAATGGAATAGGATCTAATCAGTAAGTTTATAAAGACAGTAGCATAATCCATTTCAGTGAATGAGTTTTCATGGAAAATTAGTGATAGAACTGATTACATCTTTTGATGAAACGAAAAGGTTCTGTTGCTAAAGGAAGTTGCTTAATGTAACTGAGCTGAGGTATTTTACCTTGTACTGTGACCTTCTGGTTAAAAGTGACACAACGTAAAATCTGTGTAGCATATTTTAACTGGCGTGAAAAGCTGATACAGCTAAAAAGTAATTGCACAGAGGGCATCATTATATAACGGGGTTCCACATAGATCTATTCTTAGTTCAGTGCTATTCAATATCTTTATCAATGAGATGGAAGAAAATAGAAACTTGTTGTTGGTAAAGGCTGCAGATGCCATATTCATATATAAGAAGTTAGTACGTGACCTGATTTTTAGAGGCGCTGAGCATATTTAGGCAATGAAAAAGGAGGATTTTGGCTTAGAAGCTAAAACCACAGATATGTGGCTATTGCAGTGCCAAGCTTTTAAGCACCTTTTGGGCTAAACTCATCTCAAAATGGGCTTTGTAACAGATGGTAAGAAAGAGAGGCCCAAACAAGCCAGTACAGAATGACCCTGTTCTTCAATGCTTAGGCACCTATTCTGATCTGTCAGATCAGAGGCAAATTGCTTCATCTCAAAACCCTCACATTGAATTAAGCACTTAATTGTTATTTCATACAACCAAGCTGTCTAGCAGTGAGAGTGCTCACTGGGCCATGTGGGTTGCCAGGGCTGAACATCCCCCTTTGGTGTGAGTAAGTTGACAGGTTCATCTCTCATGTTCTAGGAAGGTGTCTTCGCCTACAAGTTAATTTGGATGGAGGCACTTTCCATCCCTCCTGTTTAAGGTGGGGCACTATATAGAAGGGCTAGAAAAACACCACATATGCTCAGCCAAGCATTAGATGATGTAATAGCTACTGCCTCTTCTGCCCTCACCAGCTAATAGTGAGAAACAGATGACCACAGTCTTAAAATAAAATTATTCCATGCCATCACACTTGTTTTTGAGGCAAAATCTGGCGCAAGAGAAAAAATGTGAGTAGATAAGCAGATGCTGGTAGGTTCTCTCTTTCTATGCATGTATATATATCTAAAAAAACCCCAAAGCATCAGGATCCTGCTCCTTTGTGGTCTATGTAGGAACATGACCAGCACTGTTGCTCTTCACATTAAGCTTCGTTTTCCATGGAAAGCAACAGAGAGCAGAGAGGACAGACAAAGATGGCATGTCTCCACCTGAGAGGTATGCTTCTACTTACATGCCATACCTGGATCACAGGATGGAGAAGTATTCCCAAATCTTGCAATTTAAACATAGCCTCAGAGAACAGAAGTTCCTCCTTAGTCTTCTCTGCCTCTTATGTATTCTAATCTGCCTTTTTATTAATTTCCTCCCTCAGGTAATGAATCCCAGACTTTTCTATCTCTCTTCATAAAACTTTCTCTAGACCTAGAAGTAAAGCAAAGGCCTGGCATAGTCATTGCTCCAGACAGCAGATATAAATGTACTAGAGGGAGAGAATAAAAAAAAAAAATCCTAAAGCTTTTTTATTAGTTCTGATAATTAACTTGGTGATAATAGAAAAGGATACCAACCCCTTAATTTGTCCAAACTACAGGTACCTAGGGACAGAGGCTGTGCAGACCTTCCTGAACCACAGATTTATTATAGTGACCCTGGGCAGCTCACTCTCCAGACATACTCCTTTGTCTCACTGCTGGAAGTACTAACAAGAGTGCCACAATGCGGGTGTATTTTCTATAAAGTAGACCATTACCAGCAAAAAGTAAAAGGAAACTATCAATTCACTTAATGTTGAGTACCCATGAGCATTCAGATGCTGCCATTTCTGGGCATTGATGGCTACATTTGAATATCTGTAGATGCTCGTGACCTGCATTCCAGGTTGTGACTATCTGATGAGCTGGCCACAAAAGAGCTGGCTGAACTCCTCCGTGGGGGCTGCTGCTGTGCAGGTCACGGTCCCTCTGTGCTCAGAGTGAGCCAGCAAGATCTGCAGCTTGTCTTGTCTCAAGGTGGCTTGTGTAGAAGTTTTGGGGTAGATAAAATGATTTCAGCTATTGTTTTCAGGGTCATTTTACAGCCCTGTTGTACTGCAAGAGCAAAAAGACCCTGCCCATGTTCAGAGTATGCTCCTTTATTTCTACTTGTCCTTATTTTTCCTAACTTCTAAACCAAACTGTCTCAATGTCCTTCTGCAATAACTGTTTAGTTAAAGTGTGCCTTCTTTGCGTAGGGACTGCTCTATGCCATGTCTGGGCTGCAGTGCAGGGTGAGATATCCGAACTGGCCTTAAACGACTTAGATGCAGTCTAGCCATTCCAGCACAGCTGTCAGCTTGGATCAATTTTCCCTTCCAAAAAAATGCTGCCATCAGTAGGAACGCTTTGTGGCTGAGCTATCTTGATCCCCCACTACAGTTGAAGCAGGGATCTAGCCTATTTATATTCTTTAAAGAGTGCTCCTGAACTGGGAATTGGTGTGCACCCCATTCCCGTTGTACCTCTAATGTCAGAGGGAGTTGGGCTGTTCTCTGAAAAAGTTCCTCATCTGGATGACTGGCATGCAAGGATGCACTGTGGGAAACAACTACAGTCCGGTGACCTGTACAACTCCAACAAAAGCCAGATCTTTTATTAGAAATTGTGGAGTTTATTTCAATTTTACCTAACATGATTTTCTGCCACTTTATGTATTTAAATACTTCTTCAACACAGAATGGAGTTCTCCCCAGCAAAGGTAATTAGTAGCTATCAGTGTGCAGTACGGAAATGTTTTTCTCATTTTGCTCCTACAAAGAGAGCACACTGTGTATTGCATTAACACTGTCTGATAGCAACAGATGACAGCTATAAAAAATCCAACAAGAAAATTAACAATAATGCTTCAAAAATCATCACTAAGGACCTGATCATGCTAATTGATGTTTAGGATGAGTCATCCAATTAGTTCTTTGAAATAGGATTGGCTGCTGTTCTTACATTATTGAGATTGCTATGTATTAGACCTTTGACAGTATCAAGCAGTCAATGAATGCAAATTAATGACCATTGACCCACAGATGCAGAAACAACTACATCTATGTTATCTTGCATCAGCATCCCAGAGAGTGTCCTCACTCACTGTCTGCGCTGCCTAGCCACTAACCGTGCCTCAGGGTGCACTTTGAGGTCTTCAACTGATAGAAGTGGGGAACCTCAGAGCACCCAACCTGCAGAGTATTATGGATATCTGGATGGTCTACAGAAGCCCAAGTTCACCCTGTCCTACAACACCATGAGCTTGGCCCAAAGTGCACTTCACACTCTACCCCAGATGTCCTGCACCACTATGCAAAACAACACAGCACAAATGTTTAATCTTACTGGTGTCAGTTGGCTGAGATAGGGACAATACAACTTCTCATGCCAGTAGGAGGCTCATATGCTTCTTTCCAAATGGAAATTGGATTGAAGAGACTACACATTTGAAAACAGCTACATCTATGCAGAGATCGTTGCCTGTTCTGGCAAGCTAGTGTGCAGGGAAAATGCTGAGAGATGCTTTAAGCAAGGCTAAAGATGGACAGTTTGTAGTTATGCACAAGAAGAAGGTACAGTGTCGCCCACTGAAGAAAGAGGAAGGCATCAAAGACTCTGAACACAGACATACTCTCAGAAGGGCTGCAAATGAAATATTCAACATATTCATCCAGTGCAGGCCTCTTACAAATGGACCCACAGAAACTTCCATTGTCAAAGGTCACCACACAGCTACAGTGAGACATCTCATCCCAGGGACAGAGCGTAAGACCACTGCCAGCAAGGGGTAACTATCCAGCACTGCCCTTCTGCATACACTGCCACAGGCCAGGAGCCTCTCCGTGCCTGAAAAAGGATGGAAGAAGAATGTTGAGTGGGGCCATGAGACCAGGCTCAGGGGAGCAAGATGGGAGTAGACAGGAAACTAAGTAGAAAATGTCTTCTAGAGAGATGCTGGAAGCTGGCAGGCAGTTACATGCTTCCTTGTACATTTTCTTTGTGCTCGTGTGAAGTGAATGACTGTTGCTTTAAATCCTATTTGCTGTCTGTCTTCAAAAAAAGAATTGAGAAGAAATGTGTATAATTATACACAGAATATTAATCTTCTTCCTGGTGATCTACAACTCTAGCATATTCATCACACTGGAACTGTGCTCGAAAGTATTTTCATCTGATTAAAACTGCTGATTCATCGATGCATGTAATCCTTTGCTAATAGTATGTATATAAATGGCTCTTAACAATTTGCACATCAGTTATTCCTCATTTTTCATTGTTATTTGGTTTTTCTTAAACACTGAGTGCAACACTGAACTTTTATGTTTTGATCTAGCTTTTTGGAGAGGTAAGGTGCAGTGATCTGGGCTACAGATGGAGGAAGGTAGAAATCCTAACATCTGATTTTAGCTCTGGCCTCAACTTCCTTTTGTAGCTTTGGATAATTCACTCCAGTCATGCCTACACTGGGGTCAATTTTACAGTCACCTTCAATCCTGGATCCACAAATTTTTAGGAATTGTGAATACTTAAACATGATCACCAGCCACCTACCTCAGTACTGGAAACTCTGCCACGCTTACTCTGACATGACTCACTATGCCATGTCTTTCTACACTTTCTCAGAAATTCAATTGGAAGATACTTGTATACTCTCACTTGGGATAAATCTTACCTCTATGCTCATGAAATAGAAATGCAATGCAAACAGCTTTGGTTTACACCAAACAGCCCGTAGATATATGATGCAAACAAGAAATATTGGCTCATGGGGCTCAAAATGTTTGAGAATAACTTCAAGGTGAACCCATGAATGCCCATCATTATAGACATACCCTTAGGGCATATATTTATAAGTCTCAACACCACCCTCGCCAAAATCTTCAAAGCTGCAATTTAGTCCCATAGGCCAGAGATACTACCAGTTAAAATTCTCACTACTTAAAACATCTCTTTCCACACGTGTTCACAAATGCTGACAAATGCAGCAGAATGCTGACCCACTTCATACCCACTTTCCCTTGTTCATATAGAGAAACTGGGCACATCCCACCTATGCCTTTTGAGAAGCCTGAAATAGTAGCTGTGCTCAGAGCATGTGAAATGTGTATCTAGGAGATTGATTTTGTGTGAAACTGAGCGTTCGCCATTTGTTTGATTAAAAATAAAGGCATGTACCGACCTGCTTTTTGTACCGTACTCTCATGATCAGAGCATTTCCTCTAGGTTCAGTTCTCTTCTCAGGTTCAGTTCTCTCCTCAGGCTGAGAGAAAAAGCAAGGTCAAATCCACAGCACCCAACAGCTTCACTGTTTGGCTGAAATCTCTTCTTGGGACACACATTTTTCATTGGTTGCTGGAGCTATTAAATAGCAGTCCTAAAATCTCGCCAGTCTTGTGAGTGCTCGAGGCAATAGATTTTATGATCATACTCACAGTCCCCAGTTCTTTCAATCTCCTTTTTCTCTAAAAATGACTTAAGCAGTTCTTGCCAGGAAAGGATGCGGAGTTCTTCAGCCCACGTGCTGCCAAGTTTGTAAAGGGTTATTTATACAGCTGGAATCTGGAAATCAGTCTTTCCTTTGTGTTAGCTTAGGCAGCTCACGCTCACCTGCTGTAAACATTACTCTGAGTTAATAAGCTCCTCCCATGCCTTGATCCTGGATAGTTAAAAACTTGTAATGCTCAGTATTATGGTATCCAAGATGCTTTATGAATTTAACTACAAGGACAAAGTTTCCATTCTGAATATGCAGATGTCTTCTTCAGTGCCTCTGAAAATTACATCATGTATCTATCTAGGCAGTGCCTAATTTTACAGTTGATATTCAGAAATGTTTGCCCAACCTCTGTATTTTCTGTTTTTTTGTTTGTAAAAATGGAACATTAATACTTAATTGCTTCTCAAAACTTTGTGGGAATTAATGCTTCTAAAGCATTTCAAGAATGAAAAGGACCACATAAACTGACAACTACTGTAATTAAGTATGAATTATTTAAAATGAAAAATTTGTATTGCAAATGAAGTGCTGGAGCAATATATTGAACAAACCACCAAAAACCTCACAAAAATTACTAACCAAAACACGAGGCTTAGACATCTTGCAGTACCACCTCTTAGCAAAGTATTGAGCATCAACTGAGCTGTAGTAATTGACCATATGTGCACGTGGCCTTATTTTCATGGAAAGCAGTTTCACGTAACGTATTTTACCTTGCATTTGGTGCAGAGCGGAGTATGCATATGGTCAGTCAGTTAACATTGACTTAATGAGGACCGCTCAACAGTAGTTTCATAGCAACTGCTAGCAACTGACATCTAACTGTTACTCTGTGTCCTCTTTTTGCAGTATCCAGATTTTTTTCTCTTCCAATATCTCAAATGTAGGTTCTGTGGGGCAGTAACCACTGTTTTATTACATGGACGTAAAACAGATAGGCTTAAACTCCTGCACTGGCATATGATCCAGTACAGAGAAATATCAGTGATAGTACTAAACTTAACATATTTAGAAAGGAATATGACATTTCAGGGTCTGTGTTAGCAAGCTATTGGCTTCTAGCTAGAGCATACAGGCCATGACACCTACAAGTGTACTAGAAGCATTCCTAATACCCATCTTTTTAAGCAATATTGTTGTATGTGTCCTACATCTACTTTTTTCTCTCTTTTTTTTTTAAATTTTATTTTTTTATTTCAGTTTTGAAGCACTTTAAATGAAATCATATTTTAAATAGCAAGGATATCTCTCTAACTTTCTGCTAGTTTCCTTTTAAAATCTGTTCTGTGAAGACTGTATTTCAGTTTACAAGACAATGTATTAAACAAAATGGTTTAGCTCTTTTCCTATTTGTAAAACAACACATTATTTTAAAGACATTTACTATAAATAACTATATGCAACCAGGTACAGAATTCAAATATGCGTTTACAGTAAATGCCTCAAGTGAGTATTTTCTAGATGAAACACAGACAGTGGATTTTGTTTTGGGAAAGCGAAACTAATAACTCATCTATAATATGGTATAATAATATATTGACATTTAATAACAGCATTCCACTAATAAATAGTTACCAATATTCAATATTTCTTTTTAAAAGTAGGGGTGTTATTATTGCAAGTTTTGCAGAAATTTTACAAAGTCATTCTATTCAGAAAAAGACCTGATGGCTGGAAAATGGCCAACATAATGTCATTATTGAAGACAGACTCTGGGAACACTTCAGGAAATTATAGACCATTTAGTTTGGATGCTTTTTGGGAGGAGGGAATCTTAAAAAGCATTTTTGGACATTAAATGGGTACCATTTAGAAAAGCACAGCTTGATGAAGGATAGCCAGTATTGCCTCAGGAATGAAAGGTCATGCTTCACCTTCTGAATTTCTTTCAGGTTATACATAATCAAGAGAACAAATAGATAGCATGCATTTGGTTTTCATTTTCAGAGAGTATTCAGGAAAATTTTAAATCAAGGACTAATATAATGTACTGTGATGTTGGTAAAAGAATAAAGTAAATATTTTTTCTTAGAGGAAAACTTTATTATTCTGAAACAAATAGGAATAGAGCAACATGGGTATTAATGATAGGGCTTTGTACTTTCATTTTATATATATTTAGTGACAATAGTAATAACAAGATCAGGCTATCCAAAACCATATCATTTAAGTCCCAACAGAGTACTTAAGCATGTATATAACTCTAAGCAGATGCTGAAACAGTATTGTTAAAGTAAGTGGAATTACTCAGGTGCTTAAGTGATTTATAGAGAATGGCATGCTCAGCCCCTTCTAATATAAGCTCACAGAATCCAGATTAAAAAAAAAAAATCATTCATATGAAAAAAAGAAGCAATTTCTGCAACACATTCACCAGGAAGCTAATCTGATAATTACAGGACACAGCTTTGCAATCTCTCCCCTCTCAACACTTCCAAAATACTGAGATTTCACTTATGAGGTTCTGATCCATCCAGCTTCATGATCCCACCCTCTGCAATTTGTTGTGCCTTGGCTCAGAAAATTTTGTGTGCTTTAAAATATGAAAATGTGGTATGATCAAGATTTTTCAAAAACAATTGAAAAATTTGAGTGTCTCAAAATTCCTGAAATTCTTAACTAAGATAAACTGTAATTAAAATATCTAAGATTAATTGTGCAGCACACTCAACAGAAATATATTTTTATGATGTGGAATTATCAAATTTAGATAGAGGGATATAACAACCAAATTTAGAGTCCTATAAAATCTGTTCAGTACAGTTCATTATTGTATCAATTTACATTAAGCATATCACTACCACAAGACCCAAGTACATAATTACATAATACATAATATAAACCAGAACAGATTTAGCTAAAAAATTCTCTGTTTTTTCTCCAATCCTATTCTGTTTCTTCTCTAGTATCAGTAGCAGTTTGAGATTTCAACTTGAACATCAAGCTTCATGCTGAAAATTGTTATTACAGAAAAAATCCTTCAAACTAATTTATAGCTGACTGCAATTCTGGAAATATTATGACAAAACAGTGAATTAGTTTGCACAGCAGCATTTTGCTTTTCATTTCTTCCAAGACCTATGCAGACATCTGTTTGAGACACAAATGCTATAGTTAATATATTATAAACGTTAACATCACATTACCTTTCAACCTCTTACTTTTTTTGATCATCTGATAAGAGAAATCCTAACCAGGAAAAACATGGGGGAGACTGACAGGATTAAAAGAATGACAATATGTAGGAAGATTTTTAAATTACCCTTAATATAGCCTTAATCTGGAAATTCAAACATTCTCCAAATCATTTGCTAAAGACAGTGCTCCAAAAATGAAGCACAAGAAGAATACAAGATAGACCTGTCTCTCAAAGAAGAGATTTTGGACATCCAAAATTGTTCACTCAGGTTCTGAATAAAGAAGTCAAGACAAAACTCATCAATTAATTAAAGCAAACAACATAATCTCCTTGCTATTTAGGATACACACAGTTCGTACAGAGAGAGAATATCTTCTATAAGACAGGCCAGTGGAGGTGGGAAAGGGAGACAAGCTTTCAGGCAGTCCCTGATCACAGCTCTGCAGGGGTGCACAGTTTCGCGAGAAGACTGCTCCCAAAAGCTTGCCTTTCTTTTGCAACTACACCAGCTGATCTGATCTACCTCTTTCTCCATGCCCTGTATCTCTGCCTATTCTTAGATCACCACTGCTACAACAGCACTATTATTTCCAGCTGAAGGCAGGGAAGACTGACAGAGGATGTTTAAATAGAGGAAAGTGAAGCTAAAAGCTATGTGCAGGATAAATCATATAACTACTCACTTTTCTGAGCCCTGCTTATTTATACCCCCATTTTAAGTATATCCCGAGATTATGAAGTTAATGGAAATGTATTCTGTGAGTACTAGTACAACATCGTGCTCAAAAGATGGTAATTAGCTTGATACAATACTACACTTTATCACAGAATACTGCAAGCCTACTCTAAGACAATAGAAAATATACAACAAAAAGTGATTTATTAGATAAATGATGCAAGGTGGATGGAGTACCAGTTTATCTTGTGGGTGGATGGAGGCTGCACAGTTTGGGTGGCTTCTGGTGTGGAGAAGGAACCAGTCTTTTAGCAGACGGATCAACTACAGGAGTCAGAGGAGGTGTTGCACTTACAGGACAGAGTGGAAGAGGAAACAAATGAGCACTTAGACATTACAAAAAATCGAAACGTTGAGAACAGACTTAATCAAGACATCAAAGAGCACGAAGAGAAGAAATTATGGAATTGCCATTGCCAGAAGCCCAGCTGAAAAAAAAAAGAGGCGGCGGGGAATTGGAATAGGTCAATTATGAGCCTAAAATCAGTCTCATTGGTATTACTGAGACCTGAGAGGAAACTCACATGACTGGGATGTTAAAATCAACAGTTATCACTTCTTTAAAGACTGAAGGGGGAGAAGTGATAGTTTGGCCTAAGGCTGGGATTGGCAGACCTCTGCTCCCCCTCAGAGGCTCCCCTACAAAAGCTCTCATGTTTCTCATGTTTCAAAACATTAGTGGATTGCCTAGAAATCCTAGGTGATGATGTCTTTATTCTGACTGTTGCCTCTACCATGTAGGTTTCCATCTTGGACCTCACGGTGAGGAGGTAAAGAGGAATTATTTGCAGAACTAAGGATTAGTGGTCGCCTGGGCACAAGGGATCATGAGGAAATTTGATGGCTGAACAGAATAAAATCCAATCTGGAAACAAATCAATCAAATTAAATGTGAGAAGAACATGAATGAAAAAATGTGACCAGTAATTGTGAGCTGCTTAAGAACATTTTAATAGATATCTCCAAAACATTAGCATAACAAGGAAAGAAGGGCAGACTAATTATGAAACAAACCTAGCCTACAGCCAAGTGAAAGCAGCTGTAAAAATAGTTGATAAGCGAATTCACACTTTGTATAAAACAAATGAAGGAACAGAAAAGTTAAGGGTAATGGATACAAATCAGAGAAGAGAAATTAGAGCAAACTAACAAGAATTAAAATTAGACAGATGTAAATTTAAAAAATACATTTAAAAAAATTGGGAACAAAATAAATCCAAAGAGAGATACTGCAACTTTATTAGATTGAAATGGCAGAACTAGTTATAATTAAGCAGAAGCTCTATATCAGTATTTAGATTCTGTATTTGGAAAAGCAAGATGATTGTCATGGTTTAACCCCAGCTGGCAACTAAGCCCCACACAGCCACTCGCTCACTCCCCCCCAGTGGGATGGGGGAGAGAACTGGAAGGGTAAAAGTGAGAAAACTCGTGGGTTGAGACAAAGACAGTTTAACAGGTAAAGCAAAAGCCACGCATGCAAGCAAAGCAAAACAAGGAATTCATTCCCCACTTCCCATCGGCAGGCAGGTGTTCAGCCACCTCCAGGAAAGCAGGGCTCCATCACGCATAACGGTTACGTTTTGGGAAGACAAACGCCATCACCCTGAACGTCCCCCCCTTCCTTCCTCTTCCCCCAGCTTTATATGCTGAGCATGACGTCACATGGTATGGGATACCCCTTTGGTCAGTTGAGGTCAGCTGTCCCGGCTGTGTCCCCTCCCCTTCTTCATGTGCACCCCCAGCCTGCTCGCTGGTGGGGTGGGGTGAGGAGCAGAAAAGGCCTTGGCTCTGTGTCAGCACTGCTCAGTGATAACGAAAACATCCCTGCATTATCAACACTGTTTTCAGCACAAATCCAGAACATAGCCCCATACTAGCTACTATGAAGAAAATTAACTCTACCCCAGCCAAAACCAGCACATATTATCATCTGATGGTGATATTAATTCCAAGAGTAATTATGAAAATTTTGGCATAGGCCTCCTCACTCAAAGGTCCTGCCTCCCAAACAAGCGGCATAACTACAAGGGCCCAATATGACCAGATCTCATCACAAGGCCTTGGCTTTTCTGACTGGGAGACCTCTTACATCTCTTGTTAGAACACCTAGGAATATAAACGTCATAGGCTCAGGTAGAGACAAAGCAGGACCGAATCTGGCTTCAGCTAACGTGATTAGAGGACCCAGAAGGGAGGATGAGCTCGGGTTTCTTGACCCTGCTCCCCCATACCCGTGCAGACATTTACATCTCTGACCCGTGCTCCTTGCACACCAGTATGGGCATTGACCCTGCTTCTACAGAAGGGGAGGACATTTCTGCTCAGAACTGCCCTACAACTGGGAGCATAGTCCTGCGGCTGGGCCATCCTAAAGGTGTCTTGGGCAGAAGTGCCTGAGGAGAAACCAGATACCAAGTCATCTGCATTGTTTGGTAATGGGGTTCGAGCAAACAACACATGGTTTTATACGGCCTGGTTTTGTCACAGGAACAAGGAAGCTGACAGGAATTCTCTCAATGGGAGACCCTGAATCAGAAATCTGAGATGTTGTTAATAACTTAGAGGATATGGCAGAAATTCAGATGAGATTTCTCCCTGCAACACTGTGCTCAAGCTCAACCTGTAGTACTAACAGCTCTCTGGGCTCTCAATTTCAGGTCTTTTCTAAGAAGGATGCCTTGAATTCGGATCAGGCAGTTACATCGAGCTACTTACATAACTGATATTTGTAGCTAAACGCTTCAAAATCACGGTCATATATTTTCTACCTTAAGAATGCCTTTCTCAGGAACTGCATATCTAGCTCAGCAGGGATTCAGTGACACACCGCCCACAGCTGGTCCGTTTCAGTGTGGCTCTGGATAGATTCCTGAAATAGCATGATCATGCTGGCAACACCAGCTGTCCAAATCAATATTTTAAAAAATTGACTTGTTGGATCTTTCTAGATGTCTACTTCTTTGTGGGGGTCCTTATCACCTCTGTCTGCTCTTTAGCAGCAGAATACTGGGTTTCAATATGGGACTATGAGCTGTGCTCATCATCTTGCAATTCCATGCAGTCACATGCCTGTCAGTGGTTCTACTGTCCAAATCCATATCCAGGCTACTAATACGGCATAACATGTCCCACGAGATAAAATAATAGGAAGATTCCCTTGACATTCTGCTGTACCTATATCTCTTTAACACTCTTCCAGCCTCTAACTGTGATTCCCTTGAAGGTGAGGCTTCCATTGATGTCTTGCTATTAATAATGAACTTCTTCTTGGAAAAGATTTTGGCATCAACTGTTTTCCTTCCCTTACAACTTTTTTATCCCCCCTAATTAATTTAAAGCCAATACATGAGCTTTAGGAACAATCCTAACTACAGCTATAGCCTATGTGCAATGCAGACTAGAACTCAAATGATATAGTTCTGCTCCCTGACCAGACCAGATGGAAGTATAAACATACTGAATACTTCTGAGAATATAAGGTTTAGCATATATGCCAATGATAACCGTGGCCTCATGTGATCTGCATGCACAAGTACAAGATTATTGAGTAAAGGGAGAGGATGTACATTTCCTTGCTGCTGGTTCAACTTTTTTTAGAGGCAGTTTGTTTCATTTCAAAGTGAAATAAAAAATCTCATGTATATTACATTAAAATTGTCTTTAAGGTAAGGTAGTTTGTGTCTTAGCTACTTAGCATTCATCAGATGGGTGTGCCTGGCAAACTAAAGCTGACTAGCTCAAGCACTGTGAATTCATATGCTTTCTGCACACTAAGTTCTGTCTGTAGAGAAGCCCAGAAAGAAAGTTAAAGAGTGATTTGTCCAAGTTCTATAATGTTTTTACTAAAGAAAGATGAAGTTTGATCAATGTCTTCAGTCTGGGCAAATCAATGTGTAACAAGACTCAGTGGCTGAAATTAAAGGCTACATAAATTTAGACTAAAGGTCCCATTTTTTTCATTGTTATGATAATCATTAAAACATCATACTCAGAGTTTTGGTAGATTTTTTTTTTCTCTGGAAATGTTATAATCAAGAATAGTATGTTTTCTCAAACATACACTGTAATTCCAGAAGGAATTAATTCCAGGAAATTCTTAGAACTATGTTATGTGGGAGGTCCAGCTAGAGAATTGTAATGGTTTCTACTGGCTTTATACTATACAAACAACCTAAGAACCTGTGACTGAATAGTTGTTGCTACACCATTCCTGTTTGGGGAACAAGCATTATGGTCACAATGCTCTTTCAGTGGCAAAGCTCATTTTAACTACAGGCTAAAGTATCAGACCCTAGAAAGAGACTTCTAATTTGGCAGTATCACCCATTCTGGCTCTTTTCTGTCTTTAATAATTTCACGTTTCTTTCTAGTTTTACTAAATCACTGTCACTGAATAAAATCACAAAGAATTACCAATACTTTAGTAAATTCACTCATTTATTTATGATAGAACATGCTGATCTGTCATGTATAAATCAACCATTAAAGTCTAGTAATTCAGTGATTAATGCATGACTCACGTGTATATATCTGTCCAGGTAATGCAATTGTAAAATAAGCATTCAATAATATATCTTCTTGCCCAGTATTATAGTTTTAAATAATACGATAGAAGCTCATACATGTGAAGAAGATTGGCTATCATCTAAGACACAAATGAGGTGTCTTAGGTGTCTTTTGATCACAAAGAAATGAGATTTAACCCAAAATTTCAGTAGTTAAAAACTGGAAGATAAGGCTATTACAGCATTTTCTAGTTACAGTATAAGAAAGAGTGCTCAAGCACATCACTCTATGTAGTTTAAATATCCAGCTCCTTCCACTTTTTATACCAAGACTGGTACAATTTCACCTTGGAGACAGCTTTAGGATAGGGTTTATGCATGAAATCAGCTTTTCTACTTTTCAAAAGCACAAATGTGTCAGGATCTGTCACCCTTTTATCTTTGTGAAGAATGCTAGGCTAACTGAATCTGATTCTTGGGCAAATGTAAAAACTGATGAGGATGCAAGGGATCCCAAGCTTTGTAAACACTGGCATAATCTGCAGAGGGACAAAGAGCAGGAGAAAGAGAATGTGAGACATTGGTGAAAGAATTCACAGTGCTTAGGAGCCCCAATTATGGGCCAAGATCCCATTTGCATTGTTTAATAACAAAAGATGGTTCTTGCCCCAAAGCACTTACAATAAATGTGGATTTGAAATTCATTTTCAAGGAATGCTAGGGTACTTGTGTGTGCACTGTGTTTAATATATAGGCAACACACTTTTGGAAATGGCATGTATTAGTGGAATAAAGCCAGCCTGAGCCTGCGTATTGTTAAACTCTGTTCACAAGATAAAAATTATTATGTGATATTGGGCAAAGACCTAATTTCTTCACTAATGAATTCCAATTTTTAAATGCCTTTCTACATTAGCTATAGAATTTATGCACCTGACAGTATTTGAATGAGAAAAAGAAAAGATTTTGCATTCTGTCACTGAATGACCTTGATAACCATAATAGAAATTAGAAAATATGTTCTATATTTGTTATGGCAAATGTATTCTCCAAAGTATTACAGTAATTATTTTAAAGATCATTGTAATTTAATAGTCCCTCACTTCTTCAGGTACTCTGGCCTTGGATGACTGCTTGAACCTTCACATAGACATTACCTGCAAAATCTTTGTATACATTTTTAATACTCCAAACTCTTTACTTTCCTTGAAATATGTTTAAAGATAGTGTGGTTTAATGAAAAGCCAGATGAAGATATTTCATGGTCTTTCATGCCATAGCTGAAGTAAAACTGCCCACAGACATACTATCAAGTGTTTATTTTACTCTTCATTTTTACGAAAACCTTTTAAATTTCTCCTTTAACAAAACAAAAGAAGTGAGCTCCCAAAGAAGATACATCTTTCAGATGGAGCAGCAAGCACCATTGTTTCACTCTTATAGGTTTGGATCTAGGAATGAAATTGTCCACCACTAGACTCCATAGCTTGGTTCTTCACAGTGCTGGTAATGGATGAACTTGTCCCTGTATCTCACTACAAAATCATTACAAAAAGTGTACAGCACTGCTGGCATCCTTGGGACCTTGCCACTCTTTTATGCACAAACCACCTTCCTGACAGCTATGATGGTCGGTGGAACTCTCTGGGAATTTTCAGTTCTTTCCCATGTGGTTTTTTTTTATCCCACTCCCCATCATCACCCCACTTCTGTAAGCTGTTCTTGTGAAGCTCCTCAAGGGAACAACATTCCTCCCCAAATCTCCCCAGTTTGTTTGGATCTACAGCATTGTAATCAGCTCCAATGTTTCACGCAGACAATGAAATAATGTTGCTTATAAAACTATTGGAAAAGCACAAAGCTTTCTCAGACATAAGGCTTTGGCTCCATTTCTGGTCCCTTAGTGTTTCAGTCACAGTAGGCACCATGCCCAGAACTCCTTCTCGCATTTCCTACCTTACTTTGTTTCCTAAGCTATTTGAAGTTCTTGGACCTATAAGGTGCAAACGTCCTCTTCTTTCCCAAATTGCTTCTTATGTAAGCCATCACCTGGTTTCTTTCTTCCTCAGATTTCTTTCTGCCCTTCAGTCAAGGTTCCCTGTCTCCCACCTCTTGCATCTGTTTGCACATGGGGACCAGCAGCATTAGGCTGGAAGAGCTTCTATCTGCACTGTCTACTGGCATGTAACTGCAGTATCTACAGAAAAGGGTATCTCACTGTGGTACCATCACAGGACGGTGCGTATATTGCATCACACCACTTCTCTCCCCATTTGTGAATCTCAACTGTCAGAAAGCAGCTTTGGATGTATCTGAGCCTTATCAAGAGGAAGGCAATTCCACAGAGCTCAGAATGACATCATCCTGCCCTCCCAAACTACAAGAACCAGTTCTTCTCTCCTAGCTATCATAGGACTACATGACTTCCTCCTTGGCTCTAAAGATTCATCTTCCTCTCTCTACTGGAGCCTGTCAACAAACCTGAGCAGATCTCTTGCAAACTTTCTTTGAGTATAGGTGATTATTTATATACTGTTTATATTTATAGGTGATATATTTCTAGGGGGCCTACACTTTCCCAGTGTTTTACATCATTAAGTCCATCCTTTGCATTCACAGCAGCAAATGCAGGAAGTATTTCTGTCTTCTGAGGGTTTACAATGAATACAGGGCAAGACTTCCTCTGACATCTGCCTGCCAAAGTACTGTGTACTTGAGTATAGTCTAAAATTTGCCAGAGGTACTTCATGCAAGGCCATGATTCAGAGAAATGGCGCTGAACATCTATGTCAGAAAGTGAGCTGTGCTCAGCTGCATACGCTGACTCAGCTGTTACGCAGACACCTGGCAGATACAGACCTTCAGCTGCCATCTGTGCTGCCTGTATTGTGCAATCACATCCCTGCAATCTTAGAGTAAAAATGGAGGGGAAGAAGTAGCAATAACTGTGGAGAAAGGAGAGTGCAGTAAGTTTCATATAACCTCTAATATCAAGAAGTGTAGGTCACGGAGTAGTTGATTTTGCTTGCCACCAAAGCAATTTTCACAGTAGGTGATATACAAAATTATCCTAGACTCATTCAGTTTTTTAGAATAATCGAGGAGAATTACACACACATAAAACTCATTTTATATATAGGGCAGTAACAGTCATTACCATAGGAACTGTCTGTCAGATGCCTGTTTCCAAAGAATCCTTCAGAGACATCACAAGGAGAAGCCATTAGGTTTGTGTAATCTGCAGAGGGTAATAAATTCTGAGTGACACTATTGGTAGTTACTTTTTACAACAGCATCTCTACTTGCTGATAACTACCCCTTACCTTCTCCCCGGGAATGAAAATAATTAGGAAGTCTGCCGGCAGGAAGAGGTTTTATTCTTTAATACCCAGCTCTGTATCACATGCACAGAAGCACATCCCAACACCAGAAATTTAACACAGGGGAAAGCAACAGTGCAAAAGCAATGTAGTACAGAGGTGGTTTCCTCATGCCTTTTGGGCTAAAAGGGAGATAACCAAACGACAACTAGGTTGATAGTTCCTGCAGTGAACTCTACCTCTTGTTTACCTTCCCAACTTTTCACAGAACTCCTCAGAGCTTTCCAAGTTAAGCTGGGCTGCTCTCAGTATTAAAAGGTTTCAGAAAGGGGCTATGTGGAATAAATGGCATAAATTAGTAAATTCATTTGTACAATGGCAATCATGCCTTCAGCTTTTATAATTGGGCTTTTGTTCTCAGGCCTTTTCATATGTCTTTTCCTTAGAGGTAACCTCATGTGAGAGAGCTAAAGCAGTTCTCTCATAGAACTCTGCTCCCCAGATGCCAGGCACAGATTAGCCAAGGAATTATTTCTCCCTTCATTTTCTTCTCTGTACCTCTGTGTTCGGTTTCTGTATCTGGTTTTGGCCAGGTTTAGAGGCTATATGGATTATACCTGTTCATTATTGTATTTAGAAACTTTGAACAATATGTGTATGTTAGTCCAGAAATACATGTATTCTTCTTTCCCTAATTTACTTTCACTTGTTTTTCACAAATTGTTTATTGCATCTAGGCTTCAGGCCAAAACCAGGCTCTTCCTACATGTTAGTATATTCACTATGTAATGTGGTAAGATTAGAATTTAAATTATTCTGCAGTTCTACAAAATATTAAATGATATTTCATAATGTGTGATTGTTTTTTCTTACAGAGTTGCTAAGGTAACATGCTGGAACTTGTGGTTCAGTTTTGTTCAGCTGGCTGTTTATTACATTTTAAAAATAGAAGATTTATTATATTAAGTTGTATTTATTCTTTCTATAACCTCTGCAATTCTCTTCTATGCCAGAGACAAAGACAGCCTGCTGTTTGGGAGTACCTTTTCTCGGGGGAGACGATGTGGGGGAGAGGTATATAGCACTAGATAGTAGATCATTAAGTGGCTTGTTGCTCTCACAGAAGACTCAGATGTCGGGGGATTTTCATCATCTGTTGAATTTCCTTTGTGTTGCTAGTACATGGTAGATGCTTGTTCCTCCTGCATGATTAGCCTAACATTTGGCATTATTCTTTGTTGAGGCCCTTCTCCTCATCCATGCTTGGACCAGGCACGTCCTATCCCCTTCAGGAGAAGCAGCAAGACTCCCGTGACCTGACCCTGCTGTTCTGTGCTGAGGCTTCTCCTATCTTACTGATTTTCAGGGTACCTGGCAAGCTTGGGAAGTGCCTCTGTTGCATGTTAGGCCAAGCACAATCAGCTGGGCAGGCTTTGCTGCCTGTGCTTTTCACCCAGCCCATTGTGCCTCCAATTCCACTTCAATGTCATCACAATTCCTCGTATTCAAGGGCTTCTGTGCAAGCTACCCACTTCAGTATTTATTTTACTGATTCATGAATATTTTAAAACACATTCCTCTTGGAATCATACAATCCCATCTTTTAATTAAAAAGTCAGGTGACCATCAAATGCCTATAGATTGTAGTTCATCACATGCAGGCTGTTCTGAAGACACAATCTTCAGAGAATCTCAGTTTCAAGGCTTAAGAAAGACCTTTCTCACCCATCACTTCAGTAACTCAAACTTGCTGCTTCCACTGAATTGGGAAAATGGTATGAAAGCATGAAGTGCTTATTAAGTTTAATGTTTTCGTTCACCTAGTTTACTGCCTTCCCATCTGCCCTTTACTTGCAGAGGACTTAAAATGAGATAGAAGCTGAAGGAAATGCCATTATCCTGTTGTTGTCTATTTAGCTTTCATTAAATAAGTTGGTGCATGGCTAACACTCATTCTCAAAACCAGCCCATCATCTAAAAGTATTTACATAAGACTCTTTGCATTATATACCAACCTCTGCAACACTAGTATTAACTACTGACATCTGCCAAGGCTGACTAGTAAGTGCTTTACAGTATCAATTCATCCTAAGCAAAAAGCATGTTTGAGTGCTGCAGTGCTCTTGTTAATGCCAGTAAGAACTATCTGAGCTCATATGACACCTAGCAGAAATTAGTACCCACATTCAAAGAAAAGCTTTTGTTATTTTCCAGAGTATTATGTGGACTTTATTGAGATGACTGCATCTGACACCTGCTGTAATATAAAAATGCAGCTATAATTAGCCAACTGATGCTCTCCGCAGTTTAGGTCGAATCCCTTCTGTGGGAATTATGCTTTAAAATATTCAGAACTCCAAGTGGCTCTCATTACATTTAATTTTTACTTAGAATTAGGTGGTCTAGAAAAAAAATTTAGGATTGTAATAGCCCCCCGCTGAATGCCACACAGCAACGTGAAAACCCATAGATTTTTTTCCAAATAAAAAAATGAGAACAGCAGACTACACTACAGCCTTCAATTGAAGTCTGGCTTTGCTTAATTGTACTTTTTGCACTCATCAGTCTCTCCTCTTCAGAGCAAGCTACAAAAATTGCCTGAATAGCCAAAGAAAAGTTTCCCACAGTCACTGGCCACAGAAAAACACCATTGTCCTTCCTCACAGTTTGATGGACAACATTTCTATAAATGGGTAGCCAGTCTGTCAATGGTACCCTTGCTGAAAAGGCAAAAGAAGAGAACAGATTCTGCCAATATCTGACAAAGCATGTTAACACATAATCAGGCATTCACTAGTCAGGCAGCTGCCCCTGGGACCTTCATAACACAGGTGCCTTTAAGCCATTTCCTATTCACAGATAAAGGAAACAAGCAGGAGATACCTGGGAAAGGAGCAGTCTATTGTGGCCTGTCAAATGTCCATCTTCTAGGCTGCCTGCATAAAAACAGAAAGAACATAAAGGAAACTTCAGCCTGAACTGCTAAATTATAAAACGGCAAAATACTCTCCAACTCCATAACTTGAATCTTCGTTTAAATAATAAGAATAATTAAAAAAGAGTGGCAAAGAAGCACCGTGCCTTATAAGAGGTACCTTCTTCATTCTTCTTCCTGCATCAAACTGAGCAAAAGATCTGTCATGTCCCCAAGGCCAACAACTAGAACAAAGCCAGCAGTGATGGTTCCAGGACTATCATCTTCACCCACTACATCTTTGGTATGTTTTTTTCCATGTCTAATCTGCTCACTTCTTCACCCAGCTGAGATTATTAAATTCATCCTTTAACTGAGGAAACTGGAATTTTCTGATGGACCAGTCTAGTATGACTAAAAGTTGATTAAGCTGCAGGACAAAGACTCTTTCCTTCTTTTTTACCAACTTTATCTTAGTGAGCCTAACAAACAAGTGACATTTCATAGTCAATGTTACCTAAAGGTCACTAAATAGAGTGATCATTTTAGCAGTGAGTAGATCATGATAAGGCAACAGTTAACTTTATGCAAAAGAAAACATTTCTCTTTTGTGATGGTGCATGAACATGCCTATTTCAAACACTCAGCATATTAAATGCCAAAATCTATAGCCCCAAACAGGAACTCAGTTTACATTTAAGTAATCAAATTGATTTTTCGTGGTGATTTTAGTAGCACTACCTGAGTGTTTAATGTTAAATACATGAAAAAAACTTTATCAAATTCTATGGAAGTTCCTGATGGAAGCAGTATCAAGAACAAGGTTTCAGGAGATGTATCACAACCACTGGAATTGCCCTTATGTTGTTGGGAAGCTCCCGCAGGTGATGCGCTGTCTCTGAGAATATAAACTGCTGCAGTGCAGCACAAAGCACTTGCAGCAGAAGCCAGAATATGCCATGGTAAGAACAAGTAAGTACGGAAAGCTCTTCTGTGCACTTCTTTATGAAACAGTGCTGATGTCTTATCTTCTCATCAAGCAAAAACACTCCAAAGAGCACAGTTATGATTTCTCACAATTATCATTCTCTAGCCAGATCTACTCTTTAATACAGGAGATATATATATATAT
>NW_009216909.1:1409-1623 GCF_000690835.1 Fulmarus glacialis | reverse complement strand
AACCCAGGGCTGGGCCACCCCTTGGCATGTCTGCAGGGGACAGGGTGGCTGCAGGGGTCCCCAGCACCACGTCTTGCTGGTGCTGCTGGGTGCTGCAGGAGCTGGAGGGCTGCGACCTCCCTGTCAGTCCTTGACCACAGCTGCCCCATGCAGCTCCCACCCTGCTGCCCGCTGGGTCTGCACTGCTCCGGGGGTGCAAAGAGCTCTGCAACCG
>NW_009216909.1:865-1171 GCF_000690835.1 Fulmarus glacialis | reverse complement strand
GGGAGCCGTCCCACCAGCATGTCCCCAGATGCCAGAGGCATCCCAGCTCTAGCTGCTGCCGCTTTGGGAGGGCTGTATCCACCACCCTGAGCGGGGAGGGTGAGGTGGCCGTGCAGGTCCTGCTGCATCTGTGCTGCCTCACTGCTCTGAGCCCCCTCATCCCTCCCCTGGGGTTTGCTCTTGTTTCATCCTGGTCTTTACCACCACCTGGAATGTATTTCAGGATGTTTTGACTTGCAGTCCCAAGGCTTTAGCAGCCACTGAATTTAAATCTCTAAACTGCTCCTGGAGAGCATCCAACCCTGA
>NW_009216909.1:0-378 GCF_000690835.1 Fulmarus glacialis | reverse complement strand
CTCCCCGTCCCGTGGAGCAGAGCATGGGCAGGCACCAGGCCAGGGTGCAGGCAGGGAGGATGTGGCGCCAGGCTGCCTGCGCACGGCGCCCACAGCCCTGCCTCTCCCCATACCCAGCAGTGCCAGCGGGACGTGGGCTGAGATATGGGGCAATAGGCAGGGGGAGGACACAGGGGTGGGGAGGGGACACAGGCACCCGGGAAGCGCGTGGGGAACGGGCCCTTTGCAGAGGGTGGGAGCAGTGGGAAAGCCCTTTGGAGCCTTTCCCCATCCCTCCGCCCCTTCCCGGCCCCAGAAAACGTGACTCATGAGCCAGGCATCCATCCTGGCCTCAAACGCCCTCCGCACCCGCTGCTGGAGCACACCCGCCCGGTCCCC
>NW_009216908.1:0-2979 GCF_000690835.1 Fulmarus glacialis | reverse complement strand
GGGACGGTCCCTCGCACGCTGCATCGCTGGTGGGAGCGCTGCACCCCAAAGCGTTGGCCGCCCCCGACAAGCAGCAGAGACCGATCTATTCCGACTCCTCTATTTCTCCTCTATCAGAGCAATATTAATATTATTAGTGATAATTAAATTTCAAACAGTGACCAAGTGAACTCCAGTCTGCAAAGGCTGAGTCTGCGCTGATGGGGTGCCAAAAGCAGTTCTGGTTAATAACTGTCTCTACGTACTGCTCTGTGAAACACTGACAGACGAGGTGCCTCCTCCGGCTGCGGGACCTCTCCGGGCTGGAGCTCGGCACAGCCGAGCAGGGGGGCTCGAGGTGAAGGGGGTCTCGTCGGGGCTGCCTCCACCGTCTCCCGTGTTTGGAAGTGTCAGCATCGCTCATTGCTACTGACACGAGAACTGCTTTTCTAACATGAATCACTGGTCATGGCCAGAAAAAATGATGCTGAGACAGTCTGATTTATTACTAGTATAAAGAAACACTGCACCAGGATTATGGCAAGGAGTTTCATTTCAATGGGAGTGGTGGAAAGAAGAGTCATTTTGGTTTTATTTTTTTTCCTGCCAAGATTTAATTGAATCTTTCCACCCTGAGGCAGATTTCACAGTGGAGGTATTAGGCTTGTAAACCGTAATTCCTGCCCCTCTACAACATGAATGGAAATAACCTGGTGCGCAGCCTCAGAGCCCAGCACCAGCCTCGGCACCGGCAGGACGGGGCTGCTGCAGCCCCTCCACCCGCGCGTGCGAGCCGCCCAGCAGTTAACAGAGCCAGTGATTTGCAGTTACTACTGATCAACACCTCGTGTAATAGATGCCGGTATCCTATTCCTGCCAACACAGGCAAATCAAGTCCACAGCCCAATTCCACGTTAAACAGACCCAGCTCTGCAGCACGGAGCTGCTCGAGTGAAAACGGAGGAAAAGAACAGGCTTTGTACCAAACGTTCATGGATGGATCATTAAAATGTCACAGTGCATAATTTGCTTAAGTATTTCAGAGTTAATTGCATGACAACTGCGTTTCTCACCTAGGTGTACTACAGCTCTGTTATCGTCCTTTAGCGAGGGCGGGTGGGGTGGGATACGCTGCACACCCACCACAAACGCACCCGTGGAGGGTTTGGCTCCGAGTGGCCGTGGAAGTGTTCGCTGTCGCCTCTGAGTGACACTAGGACACGCACTTGTTTTGTGCTCCTCAGCTGGAAATGTATTTAATTCAGGCTCAGGGCAAAGTCATGGCTCACAGCCCTTTAGTGTGCTGCTGAATTTGAAACCAGCTTGCAAAGCTGTTCCCAAAATAACCTTGCGAGTGTCTTTTATCCAGAGAACTGTACAAAACATTTTTGTTCAAAGACAGAGGTGCAAAGAACTTAAATGTCAACACGTTCCCCAGAGAGAGGGGACAGGTTTTGGGGACTATTTCCAATATGACTCGGTACGGGACCCCAGGAGGGCCGCGGCCGTAGGGTGGCAAAGACCGAGCGTGGCTGTGCTCGGGCTCGTCCTTGTCTTGGTAAGACGTGCCCGTCTCTGCAGCAGGGTTACGGTACCACTGTGAGAAAAACTATCAGAATGTATTTGAAAAACCAACAGCTTTTCTATGGGATTCCTTTAACCATCACTGCATAAAGCCGTTCAGTCACCGGCACACAAAAGTTAAGGGGAGGCTCTTGCTGCAGTTCTCACCAAATCCTCCCCCGGGGCTGGGGAAGGCGCCCGCACCCATGGCGTCGCAGCCAGGGCTGGACTGATTCGCCTCTCACGTGTTCGCCAGGAATCTGCCGCGTGGTTACACACAGGGGAACTTTGTTGACACATAACCAGAGCTGGAAATACGCTTTAATGAAGCACAGCAAGAATTAGCTATATTCACTTTTCTTTTCCCCTCACATTGTAGACATAAATATATGCGCTTAAAGAATGACAATGTTTTGCGTAACCATGGTTAAATAAATAGGACGGAAACTGCATACCTTATGCAAAAGAATTTGCTAGCTCCAAGATTTCAAGTTTCATTTAAAAATAATAAAGTCATTGGAACAAAGCCTATACCCCAAAACCATAGCTTTGCACTTCCAAGTGCTATGGCCATAATGCAATAATGAATGTATTTGTTGTCTTCAGACTGTCATCCTGTTAGTCGCTGTGTCTAAGATAATCTGCTTTCAGCTAATGCCTATCATAACACACAAACAGAACTGAAATGCATTAAAAAGAAAATTGATTCCCTTGCGCGCCCCTCTTTGTCTGGTTTCTTCATTTGCCTATTAATAGCCCACTATGCAATTAATTATGTACAATTTCAGGTACAATCCCTGTACCCCTACAGAAGAGACTAGATAAAGTTCTGCAGACATTTCCACTCTGGAGGTAATATTTCTCCTCCTGAGCCGCGCTGCAGGTTTCTGCTGGAACCCGGGTCGCGCACGGCAGCTTGGAGAACACAACAGCACCAAGGAACACGCAGGACAAAAACTTTGCTTAAAATATTCAGGACAGTCCTGATGAATAACGGATACATCCATGGAAACAGGGCTCAACCACAAGCAAAACAATGGTTAAATTAATCAGGTAATTTAGCAGCGAGGAGTAATTTGACATCTCATGTCTCGCTGGCGCTACTTCCACAGCCTTCCTCCGAGCAGGCTAGCTTATTCTCATCACTGCAGGCGGGAGTTTCTTAACGCAAGGCTTTTAATTATCCTTAGATCAATACTTCTCAGCAGCCCTGAGAATAACTTCCCCTCCCAGCGAGAGGGGACTTACAGGTACACGCTCTCGGAGCGTTAAGCAGACCCACCTTCACTGGAGGAAAGGCAGGGAGGGACCCCCGTCCCGTGCTTCCGACAGCACCGGCCATGCCGGGGGTGCCACGGCCCCCCACGCGCGGGCACGAGGGGCTGCGGGAGCAGACGCCCAGCCTGCAGCACCGCAGGCTGGAGACGACGATGCCGG
>NW_009216907.1:0-1026 GCF_000690835.1 Fulmarus glacialis | reverse complement strand
TCAACGCTCCCGCCCAACTTGGTGTCATCATGATTCCAGTGAAGTCAACAGGACTTTCTCCATTGACTGTAATTGAACTCAGGTTTCATTTACATTCTTAACACCCATTGAAGAGCTTGCACAAGAGCCAAAAAAAGAATGTAAATGGCTAATGTGATCATCAGACAAAAAAATTTTTTAGATTAAAAACAATACTCACAAAAATGAGAGGTTTTTTTGAGATTTGGAAAAAAAAAAACCCTTAGTTTTGCTATGCTATGCATAGAGAAGCCTAAATTCCCATACAGACATGAAATTTTGACTTGTAGGTGGAAGGGCTCACTGCTGAAATATCTCTGGTATTCTCTATCTACACACATTACAACCTTGCCCATTTTAGAATTAGCCTAAATTCAGCCACTGATGACCAGTGTCTGGTGGTTTTAAATGCAAAGGTGGAAAGCCATGTCTGTAACATATCAGTTCCTAGGGTAAGAAAAGATGTGATCAGCATAGTTTGACTTTTATCTGCAGTTCGTATCTGCATCAGCACTGTGAAATATTTCTGTGGACTGACAGCTGAATCCCAAGCACAAGCAAACCTTTAGTCTCTGCCCCTTGTAGTACCAAGAAAAATCTTGTCCAAATGGTAGAATAAACTCAGTGCTGCTCTGAGAGCAAGAAAATTTGAAATAAGAATTGCAGTCACTTTCAAGTTCTACAATCTAATTTTTAATAGTTTACAATATTTTGCCTATTAATTTGTGCTCGCTCAAAGCACACAAGGGAAAAGAGGGGCTGCTCATGCTTTCATCCATGAGAAAAGGTTGGTTGGTTTTGAAGCGTAAAACTAGCTCCAGGCTGAGCACCCGTCTGCTTCTTCTCTCTCCAGAGCTGCCTACCATCCAAGTCACTTGTTGCATCGCCTACAGTGGTTTCCCCTCCACGCGCTGGAAAGCAATGCACCTGCAAGACTACAGAATGAGCATGCTGGTTGCCGGGGGTTATAGGAGACAGCACAGTGAATATGAATCACCTTCCGCCCCC
>NW_009216906.1:658-1008 GCF_000690835.1 Fulmarus glacialis | reverse complement strand
TAGGCAATTCTTTCCACCCGTTCATTTTTACGTGGGTATTTCCATCTCCGTGTCTCACGGGGTGGATGCAGCCAGGGCTCCCGCGCCGGGACACGACCTCCCCCGGGGGACCGGAGACGGTGGTTTTTTGCTCATGCAAGGCGGCCTCAGCACCCAAACCAGGGGTGCAGGGACCCCCCCCAGTTTCCCTGGCTGGTCCCTAATCCCCCAAAACTTCACGCCTTACGAGTTATACACATCCCTTGGAGAAGCAGCCAGGATTACCGGCTTTCAACGCTTTCTTTCATCTTTCCTTTAGGCAAGTAAAAGCCCGCTCCTCCCCTTCCCCTCCAGATTTCCACCCCGGATCT
>NW_009216906.1:0-629 GCF_000690835.1 Fulmarus glacialis | reverse complement strand
CCCCCGGAGCTGTTTTTCTCAGCACAAATCCAGGCAATCCTCAGCCTCAGTCACCCCCCAGCCACTCGCATCCCTGCAAACAGCTGGGGAAAAAAGGGACAATTAATACGGAGAGTTAAAAGCAAACGAGCGGGGGATGCAGCTACAATTTGGTTCGGGCGTTCGCTTCTGCAAAAACTAATTGCTGCCAGCAGAAATCAACACCAATCAAGCAAATTAAGTCGTTTTCCAAATAAACGCTACATGAGCTTCCAGTGCCTTGACCTGGGGAGCTACAGCAAAGCCGGTGCTTCCCTGGAGCATCTCCTGATGCCGGACATCTCCATCCGGCTGGACCATCCATCACCAGCGCCTGCCCCGTGTCCCCGCCGCCGTCCCCCTCTGATGCTCAAACCACCCCAGACAAGGAGCTCCCAGCCCTGGATTTGACCCCGAGCCAGCAAAAAAACCACGACGTGGATTTCGCAGCCATCTTCTCTCCGAAGGGGAAAAACCATCGCGCCCGGCTCGCAGGCAAGCGCTTCACCCAGCACGGGGACGGGCAGGGGCGAGGATGCGTCTCCAGAGGCCGAGCGTGTCCACGATGCCCCAGAGACCCCCTTGCCCACCAAACACCCCTTTCACCCCCA
>NW_009216905.1:0-14418 GCF_000690835.1 Fulmarus glacialis | reverse complement strand
TCCACAGCCTTTCCCTCATCCACGAGGCACTGGCAATTAATAAAACTAAAAAGGATCATAATATCCAAGAGAGTTAACTGTGATTTCAGATGACCAAGCCTACACCTGTAAGATGTCCTGGCTACCAGCTGCCTAGACAGTTAGCCTTGTAGCACTAGCTTAGATGCAGCAGACGCAGCCCACACTACTTGAAGAGTACGATGGATTTGCTGTGGGGTATATGGCAGTTCGTGGTGCTGAACCAGTGCAAACTTTCCACCTTCCTCTATCAATAAGAGACCATACCAAGTTTTTTAACAGTCTCACCCTTCCCCACCCCAAAAGAAGCTCAAAATAAGCACTACCCATGATATAAAAAAAAAAAAACAAACATATGGCACTCAAGCAGGAAACAGGCCTCTTAAACTTGTTCTCCAGTGCTACCAGTGGCTTGCTAAGTGGTTTTGGATGCATCACTGCAACTCCTAGGTGTTTCCAGCCTCTTGTCCTCCCTGCTTATACCATATATACTGCAGTACAAGTGTCGTGTTCTAATATTAGCTTACCAGACACCGTGTTTAATGGGAACCAGTCATAGCCAGCATCATTAGGTGCTACCATCATGCAAGTAACTAAAATCAGTAAGAATATAACACTACAAGTCGCATGCCTTTAACAGGGCTTTGAAGGCATGTTTCTTTCTAATATGCCAATTAAGCCAGCTGAGTGAGCTGATATTTAATCCATTCTGCCTCTGGTTCAGTAACTCTAACAGATACAAAGATTATTTTAAGGAATACTAGGAAATGAAAAATATCCGTTTCTTCTCTAGAATGCACACTTCTTGCATTTGCCTAGGCAAAGTATCCAGAAACGGATGGGTTAATGCACAATATCAATACTTGGAACATTTGAGTCACAGAGCTCTCTTTGATCTTTCATTCGGTCTGCTATTGAAAAAGCAACCACCTCACCCTACGCAAGACAGAAACGAAGTGGAATTTGACATCATGTTAGAAAGGATTCAATTCAGTTCAATACAATTTGGTATCAGAACTGCAAACCACAATCTACGGAGCTGCAAATGAAGATAAATTCACTTCATACGTTCTTCACACAACAGATTTCAAGCAGCTAAGCTCTCCAAGACAGCATCCTGCTTACTGCAAATTAATTTGGAGATATGGATCCAAGGTCATCATGTTCTTTTAATGACCTGAATTCACTAAATATTAAACATTATACAAAGCAACACAGGTCGCTGCTGTAATAAATGACCAGACTATTCCACTTTGATCAGAATGGGGTCCCATATAATTATCAAGGAGCTTAAACTTGTTTACCAGATTGCATTAATATAAAACACAACTTCTCAGCTACATTGTCCCTGAAACACTGTAGTGCCACTTTTTTTTTCCCCCCAGAATTAATTTATCAATTCCCAAATGCTGTATTTTGAAGCTAGAAAGGATAATTAAAGTTGCTGCTTACATAGACTCTTAAGTCTCTGCGTCATCTTTTGTCTGTGCTGGAGATCAAATGGGATCCTCTCCCCTTAGGTAACTAGGCTACAGAAAGGACCGATTCTTTCTTGACTAGCATACCACGTGATCTTAAGGAGAGAATGAACATATTAGCAATAGCAGTGTTGGCTGACTTCTGATTGCAGGGTCACCACTGCCTATAAGGGTGTGGAAGGCAGAGAGGACTTTGTATTTAGCTCTAACAGCTTCTTTTACTCTAAATAATTTTACTTCAAACACTGGAAATTTGTTCTGGTGTTTAATGAGATGCAATGGAATTTGGATATCTCATTTTAATAAGCAACTTTTCAAAGCATACTTGTGTTTAGGGATTTGATAGAAACCATTTTGATTCCGAATTTACAGTTCCTTGATTGATGACTAATTATGTGTCATTAATAAGACAATAAACCACTTAGATCCTGATTTGATTTAAACTATGTAAATTGAAGTTCCTCCCGTGTGACGAGTATCTACATACCATCAATTTCTGAGTAACTCTCTTGATGGCCTCAGATTAATCATCAACAAAAAGAAGTCACTAGGAAGTGAAAATCCTCAAAATTAAGTATACAAGTATGGTAACACTGGATTGAGATTGGTTGATGAGTTTGGGAACTGAGCTTGCAAGAATCAACTAGATATTCTTACAGTTAAATTATTTTGTGGCCTTGAATGAAGTGGAAGGTTATCATTTGTCCTAATCAGAATTTTGTCTAGTTTGTGCACTACTAAATCAAGAAAAATAGTTCAAACTTTTGCATTAATGCTGTAATATGAAATCCATGTTTGCTAATTCTTGCCTGCAAATGGCAGTTGCACACTATAGAGGCTGCTGAGTCAGCAGAAGCCCTAGTATAAGAACATACAGGTTTCCTGTTCTAGCAAGGCTCTTTGCTTGATCCCAGATTCAGGAATTAAACACTAAGGGAAGAATTCTACTTTTAGATTAGAAAAAACAACCACAACCAACCAACCCCCTTGGCCCTCCAGCATGCTGTCCTCCTAACTTGTTACCTTCAGGAGATCAGGTATCCCCACATCCTTCCCTTCATGTGATGTCTAAAGGCAGGCATAAAACTCTCACAACCACTTTTTTTGAGGGCTGCCATTCACAAATGAACATGCATTTTACTTAAATCCCCTGTCCAATTATGGTAAGTAGACAGAATGACAAAACCACAGCCTATCTAAAGTTCAAGCACAGTCCTGACAAGTACTTCTTTCAAAAGCTGTCACTTCTTTCGTTTACAAATTGTACTGATTTGGAACAGATTTTTTTCCCTATTCTACCCAGTTTTTTAGGTATGGCTTTGGAGAATCAAATCAATGGGTCTTTGAATCCAAAGCAGAATGCTAACATGAACCAGGAGGCAACATGCAGGTTTCACCAAGTAATCAGTGTGGCCAAACAAAGCTGCAGATAGTGCCTGAACCTCTAGAGTTCAGTGATATAACTCATGCAAAAAGAACAACTCATAAATTGGAAATGTATCCATGAAAATATGTGGGGGTGTTCACATTTTTTAATGATTTATTAAGAATTTTATACACTACGAAGTTAATAAGTTCACAAATGCTTGGCAATTTCCAAAATTTGCTCCTAAATGAGTTAAAATTTAGCAATTAGTACTACTTTGAAAGTCTTTTAGGTCTTTATATACTTACAGTATATAGATTTAGTCTGTACCTACAGCATTCCCACGCAATGAGTGATAGTACTTCAAAGAGCATTTTTTTACCATTCTCCAAATTCATAAAGCTAGTTCAGATTCTTTTTTTCTGGAAAAATTACAGTTCACATCAATTTTCACCATTACAGAATGAGCCCACCCATCTAACATTTAATATATAATTTGACTCCCATAATAATATTTCAAAATGCCAACAGAGAAGACATATTCCTCACTATTACTCTGGAAAGCAAGTATCTAATCTGAATTTCTGGCAGATAATTCTAAAATTGGCTGTTTGTGAACAGCAGATAATTTTTAATTAACTCCCAATACTACACGAGGCTGAATTCTTCACTACTTATGCATTTCTAAATAGGTCTGCATTACGGCCTCAAAAACAAGAAGTGTGATCAGAAATCTGATATCAGCTCCTTAAAAAGCAGAACAAGGTACTTAATATTCTGGTGCTCCTGCAGTTTGATCTAATCTCAATGAACTGTAGGAATGACAAAATATTAATTATGGACATATTTTGCTTCATTATTTATGCTTCATCCAAAAGGTAATGTTTAAGAAACAAACCCCTCATGCTTAATTCTCTGTCATCTTTTTGCTAATTATCACAGCAGGAGGGAGGCGCATTTAAACCAAATCAGCTGACTCCTACTGTTTGCAGCCTCTCAAACATGTGTTCTGCTTGTAAGCTATACTTAAAGCAGGTATAAAGGTCATATTTCCATAAACTTACACTCCTAACACTGAAATATTTTATTATTTTTAATTTCAATTACAGTCTCTCATCTCGATTTAAGTTCATTATAAATGAAGACCGCACCTCCTCTCAATAGAGAAATCTTTCTAACATCCTTCTCTGTGGAAGTATTTAACCAGGGTATCTTGTTTTGTGCAGAATGGATGAGTCCACAGACACACATTCAGGGAGATGCACATTGTTCACCAGCTAGTGCAGTTACTCAGAAGTTGCAATGGCAGGTTGAGCTTCTCCATGGAAAGCTCAATACAAGCGACTGACTCATCAAGCTACTTGAAATTGTCCCTTGGAGGAGTCTTCTGTCTACTGTTTCTATTGGATGCTGTGGAGACCAGCTTCACAACACAGACCAGTAAAACATCCTCAATCTATTACCGCTTCTACGCATTCCTCCATCCAAGACTGCCTACACCTGGGGACGAGGACTCTGCGCACTGATGGAACTATCCATCAAGTGAATACAGCTATTGATTTAGACCATAAAGATACTAAATCTGACTGGAAATGAATAAAAATATTTATATAGAACTGATGACATGGATGTAGTCCTTTTCCTAGCAATTATCTTTAAGCTACTTACACCAAATTTTTCTGCTCTTTTTTGAGAGCCAAAGTAACAGGCCACAATTTTAGAGATGAACGACGAAGGCACACACAATACAGTATAATTCATCCTATAATATTAACTCCTTTCTTCAGGGAACAAGAAAGCACCAAAACAATGAACCAGCAATATGCCAGAAACATGAGCAGCATCACATCATTTTAACACAACTGCAGTACCTCTTAATTAGTCATTAATTCACAGTTAAAACATTAATGTTGTTGTTCCCCACTGTTGTAAAACGTAATAAAAAGGATTTTGTGTCTTTTCTTCCCTCTTATAAATATTCTCTCTACTTTTTGAATCAAACAATTGATCTAATGATATCTTTGCAGGAACATTTCGTGAAAAAAGTCTGCTTCATTCACAGCTATCTGAAAAGGCAAATGAAGAACAAAGGTTTAATTTTTTTTTTCCCCCTTGGTCAAGTTAAAACAATCATTGCTATAACTTTGAACAGTACGTAGCTTCTTTATGTTAAACTGCTTGCAAATAGTTGGCAGAGACCTGTCAAAATAATGCGCTTGGTTACTAAAGTATACTGTTTGACTGCAATAACTATACATAACACAAAGACAATTAGTTCCACAAGAGGCTATCCTGCCTCTGCACCACTTCAAAGCAAACGGCAGAAAGAATTCTTGGCTAATGCTTTCAAGAAACGTACCAGCTACGATGGGCTATCTCAGAGCCCAAGACAAAGTTCATGAAGTTTTTTCCCAAAGTACAGCGAGCAACAGAGTTAAAACAAACAGAAAACCCCACACTGCTTTTTCCAGAGAGCATCTACCTGTGTAGACAGAAGTGAAGATTAAAACTAAATTAATTCCTTGTAAACAATTAACACAAAGAAACTCCATGATATGGTCAGCACTGCTGAATGGCAGTTTTACAATATCACCAAAGTATTTTGCAATTATTCCTTCTGAACACTACGAACTAAATCTTTGGCTGATATTGATGCATACATGAGCATCATTTATAAATTTCCCCTGAAAACCTAGGAGAATTCCATTAGTCGTTTAAGAAACACACTCTGGAGCTTTAAACTTTACACTTTGACAGTAAAGAACAAATTTGTACATCCACACATATATGTGAGTATATATATTTATGCATGCATGTATGCCTATATATTATATATATACACACTTATAAAATAATATATACACATATATATGCTGGACATTACCTTTAACTGTCCTTTTTTGTCTGTCTGCATTTAAATACATTTCTTTCGAAGCTTGTATCCAAGCCTCTTATTGTAAGCATTCATTTCATGAAAGAAACTACAGACTTGCAGAGGGATATTCATATTGATAAGCCCCTCAAGCTGCTGTTCTTTGTAAGCAACCAGCACAAACAGGCACACACAGAACATTTCATCATTACGCCACAGATGTGCATTAGGGGAACACAAGAAAAGTGAAAAGCAATATTTTCTTTTCCTACTACACAAGTTATCAGTGTCTCCCAATATTCTATAAGTTTATACTAAACCCAGGATGTGCCAAATAGTCTTCATCTGCCCTAGTTAATCATTTGCAACCCTGAAAACACCAGCAACATTACTAGAAGCATTACTAGCAGCAGTATTAATTATGTCTGGGGAAAAAATAATTATGATGTGTTTATTCTAATTCAATCCTTTTGTTTATATTCAAATCTTTCCATTTGAACACAAGACAACCACTTCCTAAACTCTGTGCCTAGGCATAGCATATAGCATTTGATACCCACACCCATACAAAATGCCTGGGTGAAAAACAGCATTTTTGTTGTTAATGTTACAGTGGTCCTATAGTTGATTCTCTCCTAATATACACGCAGGCAAAACATCACATATTTTTGCCCTGTTCTTCCTAATAGCCATATGCTATATGCATACAAAATCAGGCAAATTTCCCTTTTGGAGTTACAGCTGTTCAGTGTTGCTTTGTGCATCTCTTGTATTTGGTTTGGAAACAAACTGAGCTCAAGCCTACCTGGCTTGGAAACCAATGCAAGCTAGAAACATATACTGGATTTTGCTCCAGATGCTTACCACAGAGACAAGATTCACAACAACAAAAGACACAGCATTCAGTGGCTGTAAAAAATGCCTGTTGCTGCTGAAGCATATGACAAGATCCATGTCTCCACGTATTTTTGTTGGCACAACAGCCACTATCTAGAAGTGATGCTGCAGGTGGTATAGCTTTGTTCCACTCCACTAGTTCAGTCGCCAGAATTCCACTGTGGTTTAAAATTATCCAGTCTTTGAGCGTGGAACTTATGGAAACAAGAATTTTTAGCACCAACAGTCTCACCATCAGCAGACTACATGAGCTATGCCACAGGATCTTACTCTGTCTTGGTGAGATACCGGGAACTGTGCTGATGGCTCCGGATTACAGAGCACAAACAGATCCCAGAAGTGATCTTTGGAGGGTGGGGCTATGCGGCACTAAGGTTTGAAAAGGGGAAAACCAAATGAAATTGCTGTATCACAAATAAAGTCTGGCATAAAATAGTGGCTCTCTTTCCAGGACTACCCTCATTAAATTGGGATACCTGGTCATCCTACTCATGTCATCTGTGCCTACTCCCTCTTGATCATTATAGAAAGTTGATCACTGGTTTATTTCCTTCTCAGCCTGAGCAGAAGCAGGACGAAGAGCTCTGGAGACAACTCCCTTCACTGGTAAGACATGAGCACCCTACGTGATTTAGCAAGACTTTACTTATGGTATCATTCACTTTTTCCAGGGAGTTTCACTGAGTGAGATAAGCTTCCAAACACTCTATAGATATTTGCTGTAAAAAGCTCCCAGTCACGCAAATTTATTCCTATTCTCTGCTATTACTCTGGGTGCATAATCATAAAGCACATACCTGCAATGTATGTTCCATTTCATCCTCTGCAGAACAAGGTTATAAGGGTTACATAAACATGGTTATATGCAGTTAAATATGGTTATATAAACAGGTTATAATTATCCATTATAAATCAACACACAGTACTGCACAGTGGAAAAACATTAAACTATCACAGGGGATGCATACTTGTTTTACGCTTGAATAATTACTACCATTTAAGCCATGAATAACAAGCCAAAGTAGTTAAGTGAAAGCTGGAAACAGATTTTACAGCTCAATGGGAAACAGAATACCATTTTAAGCAAACAAAAGAAGATCATAGTGTCTTGCACAAGGCCTTGTAGCGCAAAAAAAAAAGTTTAAGGAAACACTATGGCAATTAGGTAATTGCCATATTCTGATGCATCTGAAAGTGCTGCCATGCCCAAGCCGGTAAAAAAAAAAAAAAAAAAAAAAAGCTAGCAGAAGTCTCTCATTGCGAAAGTGGTGATGATTCCATCATCATCACTCAAAGCCTCATTTATTGGGATCTAGGAACAAAGTAAGTCAAAGAAAGCAATGAGTGATGAGATTTATTAAGACTGCATCATAAAAGTGACAGAAGCTATAAATTGAAGCAAGCTTTAAAAAAATTTTTAAAAGCTATTTTAATAATTGTATCAAGCTTTTTTTTTTTTGAATGAACAGTCAACAAAGGAAATTGCAGACATTGGTAAAGTTAGACTGGCAAATAGTCTTGTTTGTTTACTGGGACAAAATATAAATCTCCTTCAATTATTACCAAAATGGAATTAGCAATAAAAATGCATATTTGCAAGAGTATGGTCACATTAATTATTAATCCAGTAAACACTAACTGATCATTACGATGAAAAAGCTGATGCATTGCTAAAGCTCCCTCTGATTTTCTATTTTAGCCACTTGTTTTAACTGAAGCAGGTCAGACAGGGTTCATTTTAAGCAGCTGAGCTGACAGATCTGATGGGCGGCAAGTATCTGGGAGAGAGAGAAGTGGGGACGAACGCTGCAGTCAGAAGTGAATTTATGAACAAGTTGTGAATGAAATGAAACAGAGAAAATAGAGCATTCTTATAATTTTATTTAGCCATGACAAAAAAGGATGCTGATTTTCAATGGTGCTTACTCTTGCATTGACACCCATGGACAGTGTGTTCGTTAAAAAGAAAAACTTAACTCTTTAGGACCTAGCTATCAGGTAACACTCATATGGGGAATCAAATCTCTCTACCAGGATGGCCAATCCTTGCAGTGTCATCTTCATCTAGATTGTGAGAAACTACCCCAGACCATTCTTCTGCTCAGATCTCACAATCCAGCTGGCCCATGGTCCTACATAACCAGTCCAGCACATGCATAATCCATTGCTTTTATCTTAATTACATACGACCATTTTTACACCATTTTTACAGGAACAGTTTCTATAGACTATATACAAATGTCTTACCTATATTCAATTTGACCTCTTTTGCTGCAGGAATTCTCTGGGACACTCCACCCAGGGCAATAATGTAAGCATACAAATTGGACTAGGCACAGCAGGAGCTGGCAGGGAATCTTGAGAATCGACCAAAATTCCCACCTGGGAAGATCCTGAAGCCAGCAGTCAAATACCTCACTGTGAAGGTGGCTGGGAGTCCTGTCAATCACCCAGATGCAAACTACTCCATTATCTCCTCTATGCAGACGAACCAGGGAGTTCCTGCATCCCCAGGATAACCAATTAATGCCTTACATGCACTGAGTATGCATACAGGCAGTCCTGATACCCAGTTACAACACTAGTATAAATATAGAACAAACTTAATTTTCTTACTTACAACTCAAATCCCACCGCTCTTGCCACACTTACTATCTCCAGTTCCTACTGATTTCAATCAGAGCTGTGGTGCTCTCCAATTGTCTGAAAGCCTCGCAGAAAGATCATTCAGTACATTCTCATTCGAAAAACAACTATTGTGAGAAGTAACCAACCTTTTAAGCTACATGATAACATGATAAGATGCATATGCTTCCTTTAAGACTTGCTATATTGTGAATGACCTTGATTCTTTACTAGATACCAAAAAAACAGTTTTAGAGAAATAATCAGTGTTCCATCAGCCACAGAATAAATTCAAGTGACTAATGCAAAGGAGATTATTTTGCTTGTGCTCAGATCAAGTCTGCATATTAATCCTAAAGCTTAACAGAGAGAGGTTAATCTCAGTGGTGATGAATGCGGGTAATCTTTTGCAAAAGAAAGTCTCCCTCCCAAATAGAATAATAGAGGAAAATCAATGCTCTCAAGGAAAAAAAGTTACAGGTTCTGTAAGAAGATGAAGAGTCCATACATTATATCGAGAGAGCACAATCTTGTTCTTCCCAATACTTTTTTTTTTTTGCTTGGGAGAAATAAAAGAAATGGCAACTTCTTTGAATTTAATGGCATAGCTATACTCTTCAAAAGGCCACTCAAACTCACTGGACCACTGATGATAAAACCATGTCACAAAATTGCTTTTTTTTCCTCTCTAATAAAGCAGACATATAGTCTGGATATATTTCAGTTCCTGATCAGAAAAACTTGAGCTATTTACCCACCCACCTGCTTTTCCTCAAGGGTTGCAGACTAACACACATGACATTTAATAGAAATGTTTGCAACCATACTCAAATCAATTGCTTCAAAACACTGAAAATAAAACTGCCCTTTCTTCAGACTCGCAGGCATTGTTAGAAGGCAAAACACTGCTGACTGCAAATGAAGGGCCTGATATTGATCTCCTTTACCTCAGAACTATAAATTCCTTGACGTGAACAGAATTACTATGATTTATTTTAATATATAGAAGAAAAAACCCATTCCCTACAAGTTACTGAGAATACATAGATTGCAAAGTATATCCAGGGTAGCTGGATGCAAATGACATTACCCTTAAGGAGTCCTGATAACATTTAGATACAGACTAAGCCTTAAATCTGCATTTCCTTGTGTGTATTAGATGATATTAGCAGCTGAACGTAGCGTAATTGCAGTATAATGCATTTTAATTAAAGATATAAAAATGCAAATTATAAATGAAATGAATAATTATAGAATAATTAGTATTCATCATCAGGAACATTCACTATTCTATTTCACTTGTTATCTGAAAAGTATTAAAAATGAAAAGCTATGGAGCCTTGCAGGGCAGAAATACCACAATCGCATTTTTAACTAATTCAGAGTTCTCATTTCTTAACTCCCTCAAAGAAATTCAAACACTGTTTTTATAGCTTAATAAACAATGTATTTTTCTAATTAAAAGGTTTTACCACCAATTTATTATTCAGATCCCAAGTTCCTTTGCAACATATTCATCTTAAATGAAGGATCTCTATAGACTGCAAGATCATCATGGAAATATTTCCATGGCATCATGAACAGATGACAGTTGTCAGTGAGCAGAGGCCACATGCCAAACTCCAATGTGTTCAGTTCTCTGCAGCGCTTAACACAAATGACAGCTGGGACACCCTTGACAAAGCTGAGCAGCTTACATGGCACTAACAGGGTAGACATTCAGCAATAAAAGAGCTGCTTCTCCTACAGGACTTTCAAAGTGGCAATGGGCAACTACTTATTCTCTCCCCTAAAAGATCCACTCTCTTTTTTTTTCTCTTAACTCCAAACAACCTGTACAATGGAGGGACAGAAAAAAATATTGAAATCAGTATTTTTTTTTTAATTAAGCTGTAAATAATTGTATATTTATTTTAATTAAAGACAAACGACTCCCTCTCCATAAGCTACCATAAAGAAATTAAATATGGGGCAGATTCAGACTGGAATCACCAATGAAAACCTAAAGACACCTAAATTGAATCAACCCAGACCTGTATCAGTGGCAATTAAGTCAGAATCTAGCCTACCAGTTAATAGAATAGGGGGGAAATGAGGGGGGTTAAATTTTGAAGTGTTCTTATTTTCATAAAATCCTAAGTGGAAAAAAACAACGCAACATCAGCTTCGCTGGTTGCTGTAAGTTTATACAACACGGTTGGTTTTAAATTTGAGAGAACAGAGGCACCAATGTGCTAGAGCTACGTTGGGGGTTGGGGTTGTTTTGTTGTTGTTGTTGGTTTGTTTTTTTTCTTTCCCCAAGAGCACTATTGTTTTCAGCTGTGACACAATCACTAAAAATCCTAAAGTTTTAATTAACTTATAACTCCAATTAAATGCCTGTTTGCAAATGGAACGACTTTTCCAAAACACACATTTTCACATGACACAATGACACAAGTACCATTTTAATTTGCTTTACTTACTTCTCTTTGCTCAGTGACCACGAATGGTGGACATTCATTGTTACTGCAGTGACCTAAAATGTAAGCTTACTATTCAGCTTACTATTTCTTGCTCTTTGATCTCATTAAGAGTGCAGTCATGCTCTGTGTTTGGGTACCTTGTACAGTCAGGCTACTCAACTGCTTAAATATGAGCATGTCAAAACCTGTTTGTTGCCTAAGGTCATGTACATTGCTCTCCCAGTCACTGACAGATACGCATCACTAAAATCGTAATACTAGACCTTTACCATTAGAAAAACTTCTGGTAGGTAGATAATGATACACAGCTATCTAATACAGGTTTGTCTGTAAATGGTACTGATAAAAATACTGCTGCTGTGGCCCGTAAATCACCAACACAGTGATGCAAAATACACTGTTGTAAGACCTAACTGAGAGTAGTATTATCCTTAGAGCAAGTAAGTACATTAAAAACACACTTTGACTTATTTGGAATACTAGGGGATAATTATTTCCCTTTCTTATTTGTTATTCAGAAAATGGTATATGCCTGTGCATGCTTATTACAAAATTTGCAGCAGCTTGTGGTGACACCATGATCTATTGTGACATGCTGCTTCAGCTTGAAGGATGCTTAATAGAAGAAACTGGGATGACAAAACATAATGCTTTAGTCCCTTTCACAATCAGAAAGATTAAATCACTAAGAAGTGGAATTCACCTCAGATACATATTGAAAGGGATGTTTCTTGGAAAAAAGAAAACAGAAAATGACTCTCCGTAAGTGCAAGGAAGAAGCATGTAGTCTGTAATTACTCTGCAGATACCTTTCTGAGTGAGAAAGCACATGATGTTTATATTTGAGTATTTTCCAAGATGATGTAGCACACTAAGTTAAATAGGAAGATACTGTGTAATCTGTCAACAAACATGTAAGACTAGTTATTACAAAGGATATACCCAAAGGGGATAATTATCAACGTCAGTAATTCTCAGCATAGCTAAATCACTTGTTTATTCAAATCTTTTGAAATTGTATGCTCAGTACTGAACATTTTAACTGAAACCACTGCCCCATCTCATTTATATGGTCCCTTGATTCCAGTGAGGAGACATTGTGAAGACAAAATGTGGCCTTTAACGCACATCCTGACAGCAACTAAATCCCCTAATGATTAAATAGATGCATCTTTCTTGCACCTCTGGACTTTCTCAATATATTTTAGTGAGCAGTTACTGGATTTTTTACATAGTTGAGGAAGAAAATATGTGAGCCTACATAGGAAAGTCTCACATGGGGAGTATGTAGTGTTTGTTCCTAAGTGACAGGGTGGGGGGGGCGGGGAGGGAGAAAAATCAGCATGCAGTTCTGAGCTTTCTAACTTTTCTTATAAAACACTTAACAGAGAGAAGCATGCCTTTGGCGCATGTTATAGTCAGAACAGCAGTGGAGCAGACATAATTGCACATAACTGACACAGATTCAGATTTTGTTGTGGTAGTTAGAGCAACAGCTTTATGATTAAGAAGCTCCCTTCACTTTTCATTTGCATTAATCCTCCTCTATGCTTGATTTAGCGCTTCGGTGATACTTAAAATTTGTCACAACCTTTGCCTGTCTGATGCTGTAGTTGGATCTACAGTCTATTCTCAGCGATGTACAGTTCAGTATTAGTAAAGGGCATGAAGCTGGTCCTTCCTTTGCACTGCTTCTCTCCCTGCTCCCAGTCACACTAGGGAAGCCACTTGCATGAGGGTCTGTTCTGCTTTCTGCTGTTTAAAGCAGCCCACACCTACTCGCTACAGAAAACTGCTTACAGGCTTTTCAAAAATGATCTTACTGAATATATTCTTATAAGCCTAATTTACAAACAATTTGTACTACACTGAATTTCTCTCCCATTCTTATCTCCCATTACCTTGGATAATTGAGAGATGACTAAGTAGTTCTATTAATTAATTCATATGCATCTGAAAGGAGAACTTTCTGACTACACAGATAGAATAAAAACATCTTACACACAGCAGAATATTACATTAGCATTTTATTTTGCAAATGGGCACTGCAACGTAAAAAAAAGACTTTTTGTTTTCTACTTGTCATTTTTAATTGCATTAAACTGCAATGATTTCATTGTAACATGAGACACTGAGCTACATTAACCATATGGTGCTAGTCTGAATCACATGATATAACCCTTATTATCACTACCTATCACTTTAAGCCAGTGGCATACAAGCAAGCATGAAAAAATATTTTTGTTTGATGGGCTTCTCTTTTTTGTTTTAAACCCACGTCACATACACCTGAACTTTCTGTGAATTGTCAGGAGAGAGCAGAATCTAACATAGTTTATGATCTGAAAGTACACCTGAATAAGTTATATACCACTTCTTCAGTTAGCCACTTTAAAAAACAAATTTAAGGAACACCCCTGTGATCAAATGTTGCAAATCTGTTTAAGTGTTTTGGATTTAATTAAGAATTAAGAGATTGTATTTTGATGGAAAAATTAAAGCCAGACTGTGGCTGGATTTTACTTGATCTGGGGAAGACTAAGAAGACTGCATAAGAAGAAAACTAAGCTAGAATGAAGTTATTGTAAATATATTTAACTAACTGTTGGGAAAATGCATCACGAAAAATGGTATTTTTTTCTGTCACTTGAGGTCTTCACCTCAGGATTGCAATATTGTTGGAAGACACATAATGAG